>NC_140558.1:2089896-2307396 GCF_057381845.1 Rhamphochromis longiceps
TTTAACAAACTTTAGAGCTTCATAGCCAGTCATTGTTAGTGCAAACCTTTCATTCTTTGGTTTAAACATGATGGACTTTAATCAAGCTATGCTGAACTCATAAGAGCTTTTAGCAGCCAAAACATTGTCCAGTTCATTTCGTAGTTCTGGGTAGGACGTGTATGTCCATGGTAGTTCCAGAAGAGGGCCGCATGTGTGTGCCACAGGTCGTCGTGCCAGTCCATCCACAGGCGTGAACAGTACCTCAACCTTGTCAACACAGATGACATCTGACCCAGTAAGAAACCTGAACATCCTTCTGAGCCCTGTATCGTCAAGTCCTCTGATGTACTGGTGCAGAAATCTGAAGCTCTGCTTCTCTGCTTGAGTGGTGGGAGAGGCAGTAAGCAACTTCAAAAGCTTTCTCGTTGTTGGCTTTTTATCCTCATACATTTGTAGGACATCTTGTGGGCTTTGAAAAGCTTCTTTTAGGAAGTAGCTTGCAACTAAGGACATTTTCTCTGCGGCATATGCTGGTTTTTGGATTAATTGTTTGTGTGCGACTTTCAGAAGAAGGCCTTTTAAGTTCTCTTTGGTTGGAAGCACTGATACATCCAGGCGATCCATGAGATCCAGCACTTCATCCCTGTCTTCATCTGAAAGATCTTCTTTTAGTGCCCTTGTTATCAGATCCCTATCTGATTGACTTAGGTAAAAGAGAAGACTTTCAAACAGCAGATCATCTGATACTTGATTCTCACCGAAGATGAGTGCCACTGTGAAAACAGGAGCAAGGCGACAAGGAAAATATCCATGGTCTTGAAATCCCTTCAGTAAAATTCTACCCATGGATTTCCACTCTTCTTCCTGCCATTTAGGAGACAGTGATGGCACTCTGAACTCCTCTCCTTCAGCTGTGTTGTCCACAAACTCTGACCAAAATGCAGGATACACATCTCTTGATACACCGTCTGCATCAGCTCCTTTTTCATCAGTGTAGGTGTATTTTAGAGGGTGTATGAGGAGTGCTGGATCTTTGAACTGGCTGATCATCTCCTCCAGAATAGTAACCCTGTGAAGTTTGATGGTAACACAGACAACATCATATGATCCTGCAGAGCTTATTGCTTCATTGCTTATAGATGTATCTGGACTACTGACTGCTGTGTTTGTTGGAGGAAGTGTAATGGATGTGATGACCACATCATCTTCCTCAAACTGCAGGAATGGTTCATCTATTGCAGTGTCATCAAGTTGACAAGGCAGAGGCTCTCCAAGGTAGGGTCCAATCATTACCTCAGATGTGTCTAATAATACATCTTCATCAGCATTCCTAGATTCTGATGATGAGATCACAACAGTGTGAGAAGCTTCTTCATCTCCTTGATGTGAGTCAGTCAGTTGTGTAACATTGTTTACATGTGTTTTCCCTCTATCATAAACTTCTTCATCATCGTCATCATTGGAAAATCTTCTTGTGCACAAGTAAAATCTCAACATTCCCATTTTAAGTGCTGAGTAGAGTTCTCCAACTGTGACATCTTCATCAAATACGGCCTCTTCCTGATAGTCTAATATGTCATGACTGAACACCTCCCATCTTCCAAATTTGCTTTTTCCACTTGGAAAGAAAAGATCTTTAGCATACTGTAATATGTCAGCTTTTCTGGAGTCTTTGGGCACATCAAAGGTCCTTGTTCCTCCTCCTCTGCGCTTTCTCACTTGCTTACCTTCATGGATCCACCCTAACTCAATTTTTCGAGTCTTTTTCTCAGCCCATTTGTTGTTTTTTGCATATGTTCTTTTTCTCTTAGAAACAAATGCCTCCTCATGATCAGGTTTCTTCTCATTTTCATTGATTCCCATCTTTTCCTTCAATTTTTCGAGCAATGAGTTTTTTCTTGATTCCTTAGTACTTGCACCACTGTTTTCCAAGCAGAACCGTCTGGCAGCTATCCGGTCACCATATGTTGGGATGTAACCAGACAGGGTCTTGTCATCCATGAAATCAATCACTGTGGCATCAATCTGTAATAACAAAGATATTTATTACTATACAGAAGTACAAGGTATACCTGCTGCCACACCACATGAGGTACCTCACTAAAAAAATGTATGTACATTTCACATGTGTTTTGATAATTGTCTGTTATTATTTTAGTGGCAGCCATCAATATTTAGCATTTATTCTTTTCCTCTCTCTATGCCAGCAACATTAATGAGATTCTCTAACATGTTATTAATAGAAATATTACAGTATATACAACGCCCACCTTTGAAAAAGTAAATTAGCACAGAGCACAAAGGGTTGAACCCACTGGTTTTTTAAATTGAAGCCAAATATCAATATAAACACAGTTTAATTCATTTGTTTTTAGATAAACAAGGAAACATTGTGCATCACATAATATAGCGATATATTTAAGAAACCTGGAATCTGCATACGGGTTAAGTAGTAACATGTGGTCATACAACGACCCAGTTTTATACAGCGGGTTAATTTGTTTTACATTCTCCATTCCATATAGATCCACACCAATGCAGCCTACCGTTACGTCCTTACGCAGTTAAAGCGAGAGAAGCGAAAACCACTGTGGTTGCTAACTTAGCAATATGTCACATTTTTAGACGCTGTAACTTCGTAAAAAGCGAGTTTTACAAGTTTCCCCCTCAAGAGAGCACTTACGTGTTCTTGTAGCATTCGTAAGAGACAGTCCTCAGGTACACCACGATTCCGAAGAAATCTCAGAAGTGGGCTATCAGTGTTTGTGTCCATGTTGAAAGCAGGGCATTCAAAGTTAAGTGCCAGTTCTGAAGAGCGTGAGCTCTCCACAACTACCATGGATTTGGGTTTCCGAATGCAACACGTTTTACGTTCTTACAATAAAAAATGTTATTGTAATGGTATCACGTTCGTACAATATAATATTTATATTGTACGAACGTGATAATTATGTATATTGTAATAACGTGATATTATGTTGTTCAAACGTGAAAAGTATATTGTACAAACAGGAAAAGTATCTTGTTAGAACAATAAACTTTTCACGTTATAACGTGATACACTTGTATTTTTCTTTTGCCTGGGTGGCAGCTCTACGCTTCCGTAAAAAACAGCAAAAACATTTCTAAAATTAAGCAATTTTCTATCAAAACTGCTTAATAAACATTTATTTTGTTTATTTGTATTTTATTAGTATTTTCCTTAAATGTGTTAAATATATATTTTCTCATCTAAATGTCCCCTGAGCTGTGATCCAGGGGGCGGTAATGCACCTTAACATTGGTTGCCAACCAAGAAGAAGAAGAAGCTGTGAGCCAGGAGAGAGGGGGTGAGCGAGTCCTGAGTGATTCGCTTACGCTTATGGTTCAGCACAGGAAGGGAGGGGGTGAGTAGCTCAAATGTGCTGTTAGCATGTTAGCAGAGCGATGCTACTGTGAACCGAGGAGCTATTTTCTTGATGTGAGCTTCTACTCAGGGTTTTTTCTTCCAGTTCAGAACAGAAATGCTTTTGTTAAGAAACTGGCTGTTGTTCCCCCCCCCCCCCCACAATTATAATTATAAGCTAGATATATTTCTACTGATGGAATTAGTTTGCTAACAGCAACAGGGATTAGTCAGTGAGTCAGTTGGGCTTGTGAATCATGGTTCACAACTCAGTAAAGTGATTCTCAAGTATTGAACGATTCGTTCACGAATCGAACATCACTACTCCACACAACGCCCGACAGCTGCCTTTCATAGTGTGTAACTTGAAGGCCCTGAGTACTTTCTCCCACACTGGAAACACTGGGATGATCACATTATTTGAACATTACCTAATAAGACTGATTCAGCACAGACAGTTATGTTAAACTTTCCTAGCAGTCCTTCACAAACAGGGAACAGTCTGTCTATTCTCTCCATCTGTCAGCTGCTGCTGGCTCTTCCTCCTCCTCTTCCTCACACACTGCTGAGTTTGTCCTGGTGGATCATCAGGGGTGCAAAGCCTCACAGATGATGTGCAGCAGTGGGTCCCTCAGTCTGTCCTCACTCTGGACACTTGCAGTCGTCACACATGGAAATCAAATGTGTGATAAGCTGCAGGATTCAAACACAAGTGTGACTTATAAACACATGTTCATACTTTTATTCCACAATCAGAGAGAAAGAAACAGAGAGAGAGTGCAGGACAGACAGACAGGTGACAGTCTCAGGTGTACACACTGCTACACAACAGCACAGAGAAGCAGGATTTAGTGTTTGTGTTATTACGAGTGTAAACAAGAAGAGTCCCAGATGGTGCAGTGGACACATGTGTGACTGCTGTGATTAAAGCATCTTTCTTTCAGCTTAACGAGTGAACCGTCAGCTCGTTCAAACACACGTTAAAGTGCGTTTGGCTCGACACCACCGAGCAGAGGCAGCAATATAACACAGCTAACATTAACAGTGCAGTGGATCCTGCTTGTGCCGTGATGTTCAGGACTGCAAACCGAGCAGCATCACTGACTTTCAGCTTGTTGTGTTTGTGGATATATGACTGACTTTAATTATCCACAAAATCATCACATTCTCTGTAGGATTAAGGTCGACTATTGTATCGTATATTTTAAAGTGAAGGCTTTAGAACCAAGTTAGTACAAACATCACTAATGTCACATAACTTTGCCGACATGTGCCCAACAGTAATGTTTTAATGTTCTTCATTATTAAACATTCGCACATAAATAAGGCTCTCCAGCTACACATAACAAGGTGTCAGTTTTAAAGTTAACACAGCAAGAGTCAATTGAGCCCAGAAATGAATTGTCCATGGCTGACTGTTATTGCCCAAACTCATATCTTCTTTTTCCTTTACAAACATAAATTCAGAGTTTTTATTCTCAGTCCTTGGTTCATTTAACTCAGTAGCAGTTAAACTGGATGTCTCACACTCACCAGAATTACATTGATTAGTCTTGGTCACACAGGCAGAATTTACTTCATTACAGCCTCTTTGTTCATATAATCAAATCAAAATGTATTTCTATAGCACCAAAGTGCTTCACAATTAGCAAAGAACAGAGAAAACAATAGAGAAACAAATACCGATAAATGAGAAGACAATGTATTAACATAAAAAACAAACAAACATAACAAACATAAAACAGGCCTGATGATAATCAAACTCAACTTGAATTAAAAGCCAAGGTGAAAAAAAAGTTTTAAGATGCAATTTAAAAGACTGAATATTCTCTGAAGTACGAATCTCTTCAATGAAACTACTGTACTACACTGCTGAGTGACCGTCTTCTGCTCGTCAAATACATTTCATTGCAGTGTTGACTCTGTGCTAACTTGCATATGCCAAATAAAACTGAAACTGAAAGGCTGCAGATAGATAAGAGTGAGAAATAAATTGCGTTCATGTTTGCAATTTTGTCTTGTTACACAATATTTGGAATTAAATAAAACAAACAAAACACTACATTTTAGGAAATATTAGTGGGTGTTTTCGTGTTTGGTATTTTCTACTACTTGGACACTAACGTGGCCGTCCAATGAGATGACGGTGCCAGAAGTGGCCCGCGGCTCATTTGAGTTTGAGACCCCTGCTCTAAGAACTCCAAAGCGCTTTACACTACATCCAGTCATCCACATTCACACACTGGTGATGGCAGCTACATTGTATCCACAGCTGCCCTGGGGCGCACTGACAGAGGCGAGGCTGCCGGACTTCATTAAGCTTCGTTTAATGACCAAAAGAACGAGATCGTGGATATAAGTGGCAGAAATTAGCTTTCTCCAAATGGTGGCTGCCCTCTCCCTTACAGATAGTGGCCTCCTCCTGAGTGAGGTGTTCCAGGCATAATAGCAATGTATATTTTATTGAGAAACTCATCTCTGCATTTAACCCATTCATTCAGTGAAGCAGTGGGCAGCAGTGTATAGGGACAGTACCTTGCTCAGGGGTACCTCAGGGTAGCCGTTCGGGGGATTCGAACCCCCAACCTTCCAACCATGGGGCCACCACTTTACCTACTGAGATATCCCTGCTGCATGTCCTGCTAGAAGGAGGCCCCGGGGCAGTCCCAGGACACACTGGAGGATAATATCTTTAGACTGGCCTGGGAATGGCTGGAATTAAAAGTTTAAGTTCTGCTTAGGCTGCTGCTCCTCTGCGACTCAGCACCTGCCCCTTTCTGATGGATGCCCCATTGAGGCAATTGTGTGTGTGTGTGTGTGTGTGTGTGTGTGTGTGTGTGTGTGTGTGTGTGTGTGTGTGTGTGTTTTAATTACAATTTTGCTAAAAAAAAAGAATCTGGCTTGCATCAGTCACATGATGACCATTAACCAATGCCCACTCATGACAGCAGAGCGAGCTTTCAAAGAGAATGGGCGTTCTGGAGAAATAGAGGAAAATGCACATTAATTGGGAGACACTGACTGATGCAAAGAAAACCAGGGTGTACAGTGTACACTGTAGTCTATAGCACCCAGGAGTGTTAGGTTATTATGCACAAGATGGTAAGCTGTCTTCTGGCAACTGTCGAATTGAAACAAACGAGCGTGCTGTGTGTGCAACAGCACGAAAAACATTACTAAGGATGCAACGATACCAATTTTTTCAAACCGATACGATACCGATACTTGGATCTGAGTACTTGCCAATACTGAGTACAAAAACCGATACTTCTACCACACACACACACACGCAAATGCAATGAATTGGAAGACAGGTTTTATTTTATTCTTAAAATAAAATCTTAATAAAAATGACCACAAAAAATTTCAAGTGAAAAATAAGCACTTCTGTTAAATTATTGCGGAGTGTCCACATTGTAATTTAACAAAATATCACTGAACTATTGGCACTGTCTCGAGCTTTCAGAATAATAAATAAACACTTCTGTTTGGAATAAAATAAACTTTTAAATTGTTGCAGAGTGTCCATATTGTAAACGAACAAACAAAATAACGAAAGTATTTGGCATTGACGAACAAACTCCTCATCTGCCCGTGGATCATCAGTCCACTGTGCCGTTAAACTGAGGACTGACATCGCGCACACACTGCTGTCTTTACCTCTTCAGAAAGTTTTGGCACCATTATCTCCCTGATGTATGGGCGGCTGGGAATTTCATATCGCGGCTCGAGTATGCTGAGAAGACGGTTCAATCCTATGTTTTCCACGACCAGCATTGGCTGGTCATCCAGAGCGATAAAATGAGTCAGAGTCTCTGTTATTTTAACTGCCTGTGGATTTTCTCTTGACATTTTTCGTTGCTTTTCCAAAACCTGAGTTAAAGTTGGCTGTTCCGGTCCACACTGCTGACATTTTGTTTAGCCTAGCTACAGCAGCCTCCAGTTTTTTTTTATCTGGAGCCGCCAGTCTCACTCGCCTAACCCTGTGCCTGTTTAGCGCTGGATGTCCCCCTAGTGGCCAATCTAAAAAACTACAACAGAAATGACAAGCCACCCTCTGACTAAAGAAATAAGTTAGTATCGGTTCATGGTATCGGTTAACTTTTACGAGTATGAGTACACACACATTTTACAGTATTGGCCCCGATACCCGATGCCAGTATCGGTATCGGTGCATCCCTAAACATTACCTGTCCTTTTATTAACTGTTCAAGTAGTGCTGGTCATAGCTGCTAGCTACCTGGGTAAGGGTGTCATGGGTCTGTAGCTCTGTCCACCAATACACCCTGTATTTGTCATGATAAACTGATCAGCTGGCAGATTAGAACACAGTATGCAGGACTGAAACTCAAAGAGGAGCTGTATTGTTGGAGCTCACAGAAAATTTAAAATAAAGCTGGAATTAAAGTGAAAACACAGGAGCGCACAGCATGTAAAAATGAGGGAGAACATGATAGAGAAGAAAGAGAGACTAAGACAGTGGCTCTACTTGCAGGGTTATGAGGAAATGGTAAGCAGCTGGGAATACAACTGACAAAGGACACAAAACTAAACAGTACACAAGGAATAAAGACAAAACAAAACAGGAAACATCACAAACCGTTAGAGACTGAGACTGAACTTGACGCAGACAAAAAGGAAACAACCATCGAGACATGACTGACTGGAAGACAAGACTAACTACTGAGACAGGGCAGAGACAGACACGAGGACACAACTGGGGGAATCACAAAAGGGAACAAAGAAATCTATAACAAACAAAATCAGATAATGAACTCACAATTCAACTCCAAATTCAAATTCTGGTCAAAGATCCAGAACCATGACTGCATGGACTAAACATGACAGGAGAATGCCTGAACCTGTGTAGAAACTGTGAAAATGTTTGGGGTGATCCATGTTCACATGTTTCCAACTGGACTGTGTCACAGTGTCATGTTAATAATATTTTGCAGGGCGATGGCAGGACAGAGGCAGGGCTGCTGGAGTTTGAAGCTCCTGGTCATCCTCAGCCTCCTCAGCCTCACTGAAGAGTTCGGTAAGAGACTACAGCACTACAGATGACCACACATGTGCAGACAAACACACACTCATATCGCATACACAACTTTCTCTCTGGTGTGCAATGTTACCAAGTGCAGTTTTTCCTAATATTTTTTTTCTTTTCTGCCTGTCCCGTTTGGCTCTTTTGCATCAGAATTATTGTCTAAAGGCGCAGAAAGATGCCCAACGGATTTACTTTACCAAATGGACCATCCGGGCCTTGCCCTATTGGTCTATTTGATTCACCTTTTATTGTTTATTTTATTTTACTTTAACCTGCTAAATACAGGACAGACTTGACTGGGGAAAAGAAAGGGGAGAAAGTAAAACAGCGGGGAAGAGGAACGGTGATAAAGGGCAAAAAAAACAAAAACCAACAAAAAAACCAGACAAAAAATGCATATATCAATCACCTGGATCACCTGTTGAGAAAGAAAAAAGAGAAAACCAGCAAAAAAACAGAGCAACATCATGGCGATGATCTATGTGAATATAACAGTAAATACTAAATATTAAATATTATTGTGCAGCACGTAAGATCGACAGTTTTTCCTACTATAACAGAGCGTTTTATTCTTTTTCGTATAGTACTTTATTCTGTTGTATATTTTATTCATGTTGTTTAGTTTGTTATAATATTTATGTTGTATTGTGTTTTTCTTAACAACAATGAAATTTTGTATTTAATTTTAAAACAAACTGGGAGCCAGTGAACAGAGGCAAGCACCAGGGAGATATGTTCGTGTCTCTTTGCACGTGTCAGGAGACGAGCTGCAGCATTCTGGACCAGCTGGAGCCGTGCTAGACACGACTGGCTGACACCTACAAAGAGTTGCAGTAGCCCAGTCGAGATAGGATAAAAGTGTGGATTGCCCGTTCTAGGTTTTTAAAAGATAGTGCATCTTAGGGGCATACAAATCCAGTGTAGAAGTGGTTCTCGGCCAGAACCAGGACTTAGTTCCCCATCCCTAACAAATTGCTGAGCTTTAAACTGTGTTTCAATGCTTTCAGAGGTGAGAGATGATGAGTGGGAGGAACTCGGCTCTGACATCGCTGCACTGCATCAACTCCAAGGACTGTCTGAACATATGTTTGATGAAAAGCTTATGAACTCCTCAACAACCAGGTATCTTATGGCTATTAACAGCTGTTACTACATTAAAACCCCTGTGGGTATCATAGACATTGGTTATTAGAAGCACTGTGTGGCTCTTTCAGTGCGAGTGTCATAGAAGCATTTAAATAAGCCTTGTCACATGTGGAAAAAAAATAATATTTAATATCAGGGGGCAAAGGTTACTGAAAACATGAGCTATCTTGGCTGTCTCCTAGTGGAGATCTTTTTTTCTGCTCCAACACAGACAAAGCAGCATGCACTGGTATCTGTTATATAAAATAACCAGTCTGGTGTGTTCATGGCCTCATCACTCAGTAGGAAACTAATTGAGAAAATGTTTTAGGGAATATAGTTTGCTGGAGATGCAATATAACGCAGTGTGCCAGAGACAGGAGTTGAATTCAAAAACAGCTTTAATGCCAAAGTCTTTTTGAAAAAACAGAGGTGGATGCAGGAATAACACACAACAACCTGACGTCTAGTGAAACCACAGAATAAGGGTGGAAATGACAAAGGACAGGAGTTAGACTCTGACAATAAATACACAGCATGTAAGGAGGGGAGAGGAAACAGGTGGGAACGAATCAGACAAGATGAGACAAGGAAGTAGAACTAGAGAAAGACCCAATGCCCATGACGAAGAATGCACCTAAAAATTTGAGACTTAACTTTGACATTTACTACTTGCAACCACAGCACACTGCAACTTTTTCAAAAGTAAAAAAGTAATCCATAACAAAAAGTATAATGCAGAATGTGTTTCATTTAGGGGAAATGGCTACCACCTGTCAAGATTTGGAAGATCTGTAAAAAGGTAAAGAGGCTTTCAGTCATTTACATTTTTTAAATGGTGTTTAGCGTGTTTAAAATTGCTGTCTCATACCTGGATATTTCATGTCCTTTGCAAGTATTTGTAAAATAATTTGGACAGTGCTTCACAATACACTGGATTTTTTTTTTTGTTGAAATACTTGGTTATTAATGAGCCAAAAAGTCCATTAGGGGTCATCACAGCAGCTCATCTGCATCCTTTTCATACTGCGTCCATATTTTCCTTTGTGACACCAACCCTCTGCATGTCCTCCTTCACCACATCCATGAAGCTTCTCTGAGCTTCTCCTCTTTCCATCTTCACATCCTTAGGCCAGTATATCCACTCTCCCTCTGCATGTGTGCAAACCATCTCAGCCTCAGACTCAACTTTGTCTCTAGACTGCTCAACATGAGCTGTCCCTCTGATCTACTCATTTCTCATTTCCCTCTGGGGGAGGGGTGGGGGTGGGGGGTATGCCCAACTGCGCTTTGTTGACTGTTTCAGACTTTAAGACGCCGTGTATCTCAAGAAATGGGGAGATGAACTGCTTTTTGTCTGTTTTTGAGGGTGGGGGAAGAGGCACAAGGGTTGATATAAGCCAGCGAACTCCTTCCTTGAGCCTGACACCCCGCCTATATTCTTCTAACGGTTTGTCGCTTTGTCAGTATTGGTTATGTATATGTATTTATTTATATATGTTTATTTTCTGTATTTATATTTTGGGAGCTTTTATTTTGTTTGTGTGACCTTTGACTTCCCACGAAGTCACTTCCTGTAGCTGCGCGCTATTTTCCTCAGTCGCCGAGAGGCCCCGCTGAGGAGAGGTGAGCATACGCTAGTGTTCTCAGTTACAGAGCGAATAAACACAGTTAAAGTAACTAAAATTCTGGGAGAATAAATCCACCCAGCTGGCAAAGTGAGAGCTGACTCCTCTGGTCATTCGCACAACACAACGCAGAGAACTAACGGCAATAAGAGTTTAAGGCCAGACCGGCTACAGTGGTGCCGTGACCCGGATCCACACCACTTCAGACTTGCTCATCGTGGTTCGTGGAGACGCGATCAACATCAGTTTGGTCACCAGAGGTTGCTGTAATGGACAATTTAATGTAAGCTCTGAACACAAATCCCAAGCGTTCGAGGAAACACTTGCACCTTTTTTTTTGGACTGTTGTTTACAAGGTAAATTTAATTCTGCTGTTTGCATTGTGCATATGTTATAACAATGGATGATGAAAAAGTTTCAAGTGACGGGTTCAGCTTTGCCATGGGAAGAGGGAGGTGTGGAGCAGGGAAATTATTTTACTGCTATTGTTAAATAATTATCAACAGTACCATTGCATTAAGAATATAATCTGCAGCATGGATCAAGTAGTGATCACTGTAGAAAGAAATAAAATGATTTAATGAGTTGGGAATGTTTAAACATATGTTTCTGTTGTTACAGCAACTCATTGAGAGATGGCTCAGTATGCAAATTAGCTGGAGTGAGTGGTGACGAAGGAACTTCCTGTGTGTGTGTGTGACTGAGGAAGTGACTTTCAGAAGAGGAAGCATGGCAGACAAGAGAAGTGCAGATTTGGGTAGGAAATAGTTTATAGTTTAGTGATATGTTGTTGTAAGGGGGTCTTATGCTGAATGTAAGTATGTTACAGAGCATAAGGGGGTGATTTTTGTGTGCAAATTGTGTGGTTTTAATGAGACTTTCGGTGTATTGAGGAGGTGAAATTATGTGGTGGCAAAACTTTTGTGTGTTTAAGGTTGTTGAGGTTGTTGTGGTGATGGGTTGATTCTGTCAGTTAGGTTCGGGTTGTTGGTGTTTTTGTTTTTAATAGAGGGAGTTTTAGGAAACATCGACATGTCTAAAATTGGGCCCATTATTTTGTAACAGTGCACTTAAAGAAAACCTGTCAGGTGATTTTGTTTTGTTTTTATGAGCTAACAATCAGCTCTATTTTTTCATTTCTGTTTTAAGCAGGCCTGCAACAGTGAATAACGGCGCTGAAAATTCTCGGGAAGAGCAAATATAAGGGGGCTTTCCAGATTACAATTGGCTGAGGAGAAAGCTACCTGTGGGGACAGGTCGTAAGTCCCTGTAAAAAGGATTTTATGCGAGTCAATCCAGTCCAAAAGCATAAAGAAATATTTTCCTATGGAAAATAAAAAATGACTGAGCTCATTTTGCTGAGGGTGGAGAATCTGATCACTTGCTCCATTATTAGCAATATATGGTGTGACTGCATGTGAATGTGTGGCTGGATGACGGGGGATGAATAAATGTGGACAAACAATTGGCTTTTACCAGAGAAAATTTCTGTTTTGTTGACTGGGGTTAGATTATGGGATTATAGTATATTGTTGGGAGAAGGCCAAATGTTACGGGGGAGGCATTTTCTGATATAACTCAGTTACCATTAATTGTAGAAACACATGACTGATAATTGTTCTGTTTTAAGTTTATTTTTATGATATAGATTGGAACATGAGTGGGGAAAACTGAGCATTTTTAGTTTTGTATAGTATTTTGACACATTTCATGTATCAAAATAAAGGGGGGTTTAGGGTGTATTAATTTAATTGTTTAATAATTTAGGATCATTTTAGGACTTTTGGGGTTTTTGATCATTTGGATATGGTAACACTGAAACTGTTATTTTTATGTTAAGGTTAAAGGATTAAAGTGAACTGAATCCTGTTTAGAAGATACAATGCCGGTTTTTCAAAGCTGTGAATAAATCTGAGAGGGAAATTGTGGGACACGTTGACAAAAGATATCCTTTGGGGAAAATTAGTGAAGGTTCTAGGAGTAGAACAGGTTTGATTTCTTTTTTGATTTTTAGAAGAAGTGGTTATAATGTAGGCGTACACATACAGATATTACATAGGTTTATCTTTAGGATAAAGGGGGAGCTTATACGTAGAAATGATTTTTATACATATTGCATTTTGTGCTTTTAAAGGAGTTGTGGCTCAAATTTGTCTCTGGAGGGTCACGAGCCTTTGGCTAGCGCTATGATTAGCCAATCTACTGTGAGGATAATATGAGTTCATGAAGGATTGCACACGCTTACAGACACAGAGTCCAGAAACACACATGACAGTATTGATTCCAGGCATAAGGCCTAAAATTTATTTAGCTTTTGACTGAACTTAAAGAAGGACCAAAGAGGAAGGAAAGCATATATTTTGGTTAAGTCTGATAAATTAGAATTAGAAGGTATTGTTACATTAAAGGGAGCAAATGAAATAAAAAGGCTATACCAAAAACAGGTTATAACATAGGAAATGTGAGGTTTTAAAATGAAGTTAGTGTTAACACACAGGTGTTGTTTCAAGGCAGCATTTAGCTATGATGAAATGTATACAGGAGTAATTGCTTATATGCTTAAACTTAATTGATTAAAGTGGTTGTTTTTCTTTTGGAGCCTTTAGTAGAATAGGCTGGTTCTAATGATTTTTTGTTAAAAGGTGGACAGTTTGTGTACAGGAGGTCGATGATCAGATAGGAAAATAGAGCGAGCAACCGGACGTGAAACCAGCGCTTAAAGAATTTTAAAGTGATGAGTAACGTTGAAGAATATATATAAATACAAGTCAATAAGTTAAGAGCATAATTAGGATCATGCTTTTGATTAAAGAGTCCCAAATAGGATAAGTTAGGGAGGTGCAGGAAAAGGTGTTTTGTTTCCTTTGCAGAAAATCTCGGCGGGGAATCCTGGAGGCCCGAGGAACCACCAGAGAGGGACTGAGAAAACCTAAGCTTACACATGGAGTGTCCTCGAAGGGGAGCTGGTGTTTATTACTGGACCAATTAGATGACAGGAGGTTGTCTGATTTGCTGAAGCCAGGACGCAATGTATTGCGACCTCTGGTGTTCCAGAGGTCGAGAGAGGGAGTGTGGAGCAGGGAAATTATTTTACTGCTATTGTTAAATAATTATCAACAGTACCATTGCATTAAGAATATAATCTGCAGCATGGATATTGCATTCAGAGGTTTAAACAGTGTCTCTTTCAGAAAGACTGAGTTGCAGGCTGACAGGAAGTTGTTTGCAGAAGTGAAAGCAGACAGTTATTTTGAGGAGCAGGCCAGACGAGGCCATTTGAATTACTAGGTTGTTCAAAATGATCATTGCTGTAACAGAGTAACAGATAGCTTTAAGAAGGCCTTAAGATGCTTATGCACACAGTTATTATGTTTAGTAGAGGTTCTTGATTAAAACATTTATTTAGTAAAAGTCATATCCATAGTTTCAGTTCGATTATTACATATACGAGAGTGGTTTCTGTCTCTCTGTCTGGTGAGGGGTCAGGAGCTAGTCGCGAGGTGAAACAGGGTGCAATTGTGGTTAGCACACAGACGCAGACACACACACACTTTTAGTTAGATTCATTTATGGGGGAAAGTTTAAGTATGTTTTGCTGGGGTTGCAAAAAGCAGTTTGTCGCCGAACTGCTGCTGAGGTGTCAAGATGACAAGCGAGCATCCGGCAGTGACAGGATGCACCTGTTATGAAGATGGAAGACGATGTTCTTTTTAAATTGTGTTAAAAGGTCATTGTGGTTTTGATTTGACGTATGTATATATCCTGTTTGTGACGTATGAAGGGGGCGTCAGTAAATCAAACCCTGATGCTTTAAAAATCTGTGTATGCTCTGATTAAGTCGAAGATTAATTCCTGTCTGTGTACAGATTATTCTTCCCACACGTGTGTATTCATTAAAATCATTGTTTGACCAAGAGCTTCTGGACCAAGGGTGGTTTGTACTCTCCCTCCTCAATTTTGAACCTTAACAGAGGGTAATTGAGGGGTTGCCTAGTACACCTGTTCGTAGTGCAGGCTCCCCAGCTTTCTGTTCCACTCGCATACTTGGTTGCACATCTTCCAGTAGTGGTAAAGGTAACTCATTCTCAGACCCTTCAGCCACAGCAGACCCAGCATTAAATGACCTGATAACACATATAGCTCAACAGGTGGGGCAGACCATTAGGGATCAGTTGAAAAAGGAATGTGGGGAAAGGGATGACGGGGCCGCACAAGCTCAGAGCAGTGTAAGCCAGCCACCCAGCGAGCCCACTTACCTTAACCTGACTGGGGCAAAGCTAGTCCTGCAGTCAGATGTGAGAGAGCCTCCAGTCTTCAGAGGAGATGGGTCGGATAAACATACAGTCTGTGAGTGGGAGGAGCTGATGAGAATGTATGTCAAGAAGCGAGCAACACCCCTTCAGGAACAGTACCAAGAAACAATGTTCAAGTTGATGGGCAAAGCTAAGGACATTGTAAGAATAACCCTGAGAAGCACCCCATCGTGAAAACCTTGTGAGAATCCAAATGTTATATATGACATACTGAGGCAACATTTCAGTGACATGACATATTCGTGTATGCCTATGGCCGATTTCTACAGCACAGTTCCAGTGCCAGGAGAAACTCCTGTAGAATATTGGGTCAGACTGAATAAGGCAGTTGATACAGCAGAGGAAAGCCTGAAGAGACTCGGACGGCACATGGAGGATCCCTGCCAGGAGGCAGCCATGATGTTTGTGAAGTACTGCCCTGATCCCACCCTTGCTGCTGTTTTCAAGTTCAAGGCACCAGATAAGTGGACAGCCAGTGAGATTCAGGAGCAGGTGAATCGGTACCAGCTTGAGATGAAAGAGCGTATGCTCCCCAGGTCTAAGTGTCTCACACCAGTTAAAGCTAACATCCAGACCCCTGCAGCTGATGGTCTAGCGACATCAATGCACCCGGGAGAAACACAGGTGCAAATGAGACAGTAAAGTCCCCTTGTAATGACAGTTGCCTGAAATTACTAATCAGCCTTTTTGACCATGCTTTATCGCAGAATAACCAGGTTGCAGACAAACAGCTTCCTCCAGGTCAGACCCGACCCAGATGTTGTAGAGTATGCCAGTCCCCTGAACATTCTACCCTTGTGCATTGTAGGCAGAAACACCTATGCCTTGCATGCTTTGAGCCAAACCATATTAAGAGAAACTGCCCTCATCGCTCACCGATTCAAAGGCGCCCTGCCTCCCAACCTAATGACACCCAGCCTTTAAACTAGCTGGCCCGCATTTGGTGAGGGGATGTGTGGGCACAGATGTTGAAACCCTCGGCAGTGATGACGTTGAAAAGCATTACATTAAAGCATGTGCAGCTGCACCAGATGGTGTTAAGGTGGTAGTACAAAACACACAGAGAGTTGGCCCGTTTGACAAACTGTTTTACACTCCTGTCAGCATTAATAACAGACACCACATGCAGGGTATGCTTGACTCTGGTTCCATGGCGTGCACACTCAGTGAGCAAGCAGAACAGAGTATGCTGAGTGAGAATACACTGCCAGAACCCACTCCCCTGCCTCAAGAAATAGTGCTAGTAGGCTGTGGTGGCACACTTACCAAGCCCAAATGCATGTATGAAGTTGAAATGAAACTGTATGGAGAGACCTGTATTGTTCCCATCCTTGTAGTGCCAGGTCAACGTGATGATATAATCATTGGCACAAATGTCATCCGGTTTCTCATGCACCAGTTGAAAATAACCAATGACTATTGGCGCCTCGTGTCAGGTGGCGGTTGTCCCCCAGAGTGTGAGCAGTTTCTTGACCTCATGGCTAATTCATCCCGAGGGAGAGGTGAAGAACTCCCAGACAAGATTGGCACAGTCAAGCTTCAGCAGTCAGTCACCTTGTTAGCAAGACAAGAGCATCTAGTCTGGGGCAAGCTGCCGAGTAATGTTTCTATGTCACCAGGGAGCACAGTGATTGTTGAAGCCACTTCATCAAAGTCCATGCCACGTAACATCATGGTTGGCCGCATCATAACGCCATTGTGGGGTGATAGGTGGGTTCCCATGAAGGTCACTAACCTGTTGGATAAACCAGTCACCCTGAAAAGAAACAGTAAGTTGGCTGACGTGTCCCCTTGTGTTGCTGTTGAGGATTTTGAAGTTTTCCAGGGCACCTGTCGACCCCAGAAATCTGTGCAGGAGGAAGAGAAGGATGATGCCCACCTCACTGATCTTAAACAGAGACTAAAACAGGTTGGGCTCAGCGAAATTGATATTGACCTGTGCCATGTTGGTCAAGGGGGGAAGGAGAAACTGGTTAAAATGCTTGAGAAGTACAATGACATTTTCTCCAAGCATGCACATGACTGTGGCAAGGCCAAAGGCTTTGTACACCGCATCAGGCTCACTGATGAGAGGCCATTCCGCCTTCCTTACCGCCGAGTCCCTCCCGCACATTATCAAAAGCTGCGACAAGTTTTGTCTGAAATGGAAGAACAGGAAATCATGCAAGTAAGACCCTGAGCAATTCACAGAAAAAGTACCCAGCCCACAGGCTAGAGTTTTTGGCATTGAAATGGAGTGTGTGTGAGAAGTTTAGTCACTGGCTAAGAGGTCATCCCTTTACAGTGTGGACAGATAACAACCCTCTCACCTACATCATGACAAAACCAAGGCTTGATGCTTGTGAGCAGCGTTGGGTGTCCAAGCTTGCTCCTTACACATTTGATCTGAAGCACATACCTGGTACCAAGAATGTCGTAGCTGATGCTCTCAGCAGAGACCCCTTTGCAACAACAGTCAGCCATAGGCTGATCACAGAGCAGTACAGTCACCTCCTTGCTGAATCTGAGAGTGTCAGTTCTGAGGGAATACAAAATGCATTCCGGTTGAAGGTCCAAGGTCAACGCGTGGACACACCACCTTTCCGCACCACAGGACTGCAGACGCCCTCGTCTCAGCCTGGGTGTGATGCTATGGATGTTAAGGCAATCCTGGATTTTCACAGTGAGTGGGATCTGGCTGCTGAAACAAGGGCTGTGGAACTGTTCCAGTCTGTTCAGGACCTAGTGTGGCCAGGACAGGAGTCATTTCCTGTGTCCACACTAGAGGAACTCCAGCATAGCCAGGAACTTGATCCCAGTATTTCAAAGATCTTACCATTTGTCACAAGGAGAAGGCGACCTTCCAGGCGTGAAAGGGCAGGATTTGATGTGAAAGCCATGGTGTTCTTTAAACAGTGGGAAAGGCTTAGGATCCAAAATGGAGTTCTCTATCGGATCACAAAGGACCCCCTGAGTAAACAAAGGAGACATCAGTTTGTTTTGCCTGACAGTCTCAGAGCAAAGGCACTGAATGGTGTCCATGATATTGCAGGACATCAGGGGCAAGCGAAGACTTTATATCTGGCAAGACAACGGTTCTTTTGGCCGAAGATGGAGTCTGATATAAAAGAGTATGTCAAATGCTGTCAAAGATGCATCCTGGCCAAAACACCAGAACCCTCTGCTCGAGCCCCACTTGAGAGCATCAGAACCTCCACCCCTATGGAGCTGGTGTGTTTGGATTTTTGGAGTGCGGAGGATAGTAAGCAACGCTCAGTAGATGTTCTTGTCCTTACAGATCATTTCACTAAGCTAGCCCATGCCTTCCCTTGCACAAACCAGACTGCAAAGCAGGTGGCTAAGAAACTATGGGACCATGTTTTCTGTGTGTATGGGTTTCCTGAGCGGATTCACTCCGATCAGGGGGCAAATTTTGAAAGTGAGCTCTTGGCAGAACTGCTCAAATTCTCAGGGGTCTCCAAATCCCATACTACGGCATACCATCCCATGGGCAATGGAGGGACTGAGAGGTTTAATAGGACACTTGGCAACATGCTTAGGTCCTTGCCCCTCAGAGAAAAGAACAAGTGGCCTCAACAAATACAGAGTCTGACGTTTGCATATAATGCAACTGTACATGAGACCACAGGTTTTGCCCCATTTCAGCTCATGTTTGGCCGCATCCCGAGGCTCCCCGTTGATGTGATGTTTAAACAGGTGCTCTGTGATCCTGTAGTTGTGGATCAAAAAAGTTATGTGAAAACACTCATGTCACATCTTCATGAGGCAGCTAAGATTGCCCAGACTCATGCCATCAAGGAACAAGACAAACAGGCAAAAGGATATAACAGAACAGTAAAGGGCACTCATCTGAACATAGGAGACAGAGTACTCATTGCAAATAAGGGTGAAAGAGGAAAGAAGAAACTTGCTGACAAGTGGGATGCAACAGTGTACACAGTCAGAGACAGAAATCTGCAGACTCACACATACAAGTTGGAAGATGACAGAGGCAACATAAAGGTGGTACATCGCAACCTGGTTTTAAATATCAGCTTCCTACCAGTAGTGACTACTGAACTGTGTGACACTGGATCAGAGGGAGGGTCATGTGCGTCAGACCAGTTAGATTCCTTGGATGAGGAGACTGCAGAGGACAGGACCAGTGCTTGGATCAACTCAGATGATGATGAGAGTCAGGAGACCCTGAGTGAGGGACTCTCAGGATTGGGCAAGACAAGTCAACAAGCTCCAGAGGTGGTTGCAGGGGATTCAACCCAGTGTTCCCTGGTAGGAGAGGACTGCCCAGACAGAGACACAGACTTGGACAGTTTGGTAGCAGAACCTGACTTGGACTCCCCGTCTGTGTTAGACACACTTTCAGAAACTGCACTCACTCACTCACATCCATCAGACACAGATCGTGATGCACACACCAAGCCCCTATCAGTAGTCCCTGTGCATGTCGCCGACACGCAGATGCCTCCAACGGATGTATGTCATGATGTGGGTCCACAAGGACAGCCACGGGCAGGCCCGGACAATGTTGTCATGACGCGAGCCGGCCGAGTTAGTAAAAGAGTTAATCGACTCATTGAGTCCATGGTTCAAAAGCCTTTTGGCTTTAAGCGTTTGGCAAATTCAGTTAGCAGAAGGTCTCAGTCTCTTCTTACGCTGTTTTAAGTAAACCCAGGTGTTTAGAGATCTTTCTGTATTTTGATTCTACGGGACAGTATCCTTATGGCACAATTAAATACATAGTGTCTTTTTAAGGTATTGATGTGTGTGGATGGCTGGGAATGTGTGTGGTGTAAATGGCATCACACTGATCTAAGAAAGGCTGAGCCCTGATCACCCTCATGCTCTTTCTGAACCTATCTGGTAGGTGGCTTATACAGCTGATACTAGAGCTTATAGCTCGGAGGTTTAAACCTGTGCCCAGGAGCCATAAATTCTGTAGATTTGTCCCTGTGTTCCAATTAGATTGTTCACCTGACTGTTCTGGATTTTGGTGAAATCTAGGAGGGGTGGATGTAACGGGTGTATTAAAAAATAATTTATATTTCACCAAAGGTCCATCCTGCAGTGTTATCTCGCTTTGTCAGTATTGGTTATGTATATGTATTTATTTATATATGTTTATTTTCTGTATTTATATTTTGGGAGCTTTTATTTTGTTTGTGTGACCTTTGACTTCCCACGAAGTCACTTCCTGTAGCTGCGCGCTATTTTCCTCAGTCGCCGAGAGGCCCCGCTGAGGAGAGGTGAGCATACGCTAGTGTTCTCAGTTACAGAGCGAATAAACACAGTTAAAGTAACTAAAATTCTGGGAGAATAAATCCACCCAGCTGGCAAAGTGAGAGCTGACTCCTCTGGTCATTCGCACAACACAACGCAGAGAACTAACGGCAATAAGAGTTTAAGGCCAGACCGGCTACATATGGACCTGCAGCGGAGTTTAAGCCCAGACACGGCTAGTGACGTCAGACTTAAAGACCGGATAAGGAGCTGGCTCGCGTTGTTCACTTTAAAGAGTCGGCTCTAAGAGCCGTTTCGTTCGCGACCGACACATCACTACACAACACCTGGAGCTCAGGGGGCAAAACAATGGCATGAGTGCTGCTGTTTGACTGAGGAAGAATAAAGGAGTCGTGGTAAGACAATCACATGACCACTTAAAGACAAAGCAACAAGGTGACATATACCAGGTTTTAAATTGTGTTGATAGGCCAGTAAAACCAGAGTCATGATAAACAAGATATACGCGGCGTTTTTTCCTCAATAGTTTCGTCACGTTTGCTGTCTAAGGACAGCGCAGCGAGCGCTCTCTGCTTATGAGCAAAAAAACCCTGCCCTTTCGTGTTGGTGGAAAAATGCACCATGGCGACCAATCAAAAAATCATATGGCAACATGACATTTGGTTGCTTAGAAAGAGGGGGAAGTTTTAGGAGTGGCGTGCTGTCTTGTGTAGTTAGCGTGTAGTGTTGTGGATAGTTTTGTGTTGTGTGTCAGAACAATGAGGCGACTGCTGTCTCCAGGTAGAAACAGGAGTGACACACCTGCTGCTGTCAGACCTGCAGGTATCAGGCTGTGATGTTGTTTGCAGAACTTGTGCATAGGATTTTAAAACTGACATTTTATATTTGCATTTAAAGTTATGAAATATGATTCAATAAACATGTTTGTGGTTGTTACAGTAAAAAAATATCACTTTTTTCTACTCAGATTTTATGTTTTTTGTCTGATTTTAGATCAGTTGTGTTAACACAGTTTGTCAAAATGAAAACATGACTGTAAATTCAGACACGTGAGGTTGTGCTGATGAGACCAAACAAGGCAAATAAATAGTTTTTAAAGGTGAAATGTGGAGGAAACATCAGAAATAGTTAAAAATGGCCAATTCTACCCTGGACCCCAGAGGGTTAAACTTTTTTTTTTTAAAGTAACGTAATAGTTACTTTTCAAGTAATTAATTACTTTTAGAATATTGTAACTCAGTAACTAACTCAGTTACTTTTTTGAAGAAGTAACTAGTAGCTATAATTAATTACGTTCTCAAAGTAACTTGCCCAACACTGGTCATTAGTCAGCTGTGTACTCACTGGTCTGCCATTATCATCCTCATCAGTCTGTGTATTTAAGTCCTTAGTTTCCTCCAGTTCATTATGTTGTTGTCGTCGTCCCTGTGCGAGTGTCTTCAGTTCAGCCAGCCAGTCAGTCTTCGTTCATGTTCTCTTCATTCATCCACTATAATCTTCTCTCATCGCTAATCAATGAGTCCTACGTTTGAGTCCTCTTTTCCTTCTCTCCACACCACGAAGCCCTGACAGACACTGTTACTGAACAGTCATGAAAAACTTTAATAATACTGTTTGTTTAAAGAAAACTTTAACATATTTAAACGATGCCATCTCTGTGCGGTTAGTAAATGGTGAAATAAAAATTGTAGGCTTTTACAAGTCAGCAAGTGCAAAAAGGTGTGAGAGAAACCCTGCAGCTCAGCTCTAGAGTATGATTTCGAGGAGCCCATGTAGAACCTTTGAACCTCTGACTGTTGTATAAGATCGAAGAACTGCGATTTTTAAATATATTCTTGCAATTTTTTTCTTTCACAGGGTTATGAGATCAATGCAGTAATGCTAATATGTTAATTTTCCATTAGGCTGGACACTGAGCCACTAACTTTGCTGGATGGATTTCAGGACTGTGAAAACTTCCCAGCTTGTGTCATTACAAAGGAGAAGGTCAGTAAACATGAGACAAAAAATGACCACATGAACACTTAAACCCCCGCGGAGCCATCATTTTGCGTTTCTACCTTTAAAAGCCAGAGAGCAGTCAAATGCTGGAAGTGGAAGCTAAATTGGCTAGTCATTCATATGTATATTAGGTTGTTACCTAGGAATTCTGGAGGGAGGGGAGTGGGGGAAATAAATCTCCAAAAGTCACCAACTTGGAGTGTTTCAGTTTGCCATCTTAGGGAGAAATCAACACACATGGGTGTAGGTCCTTTGTTGCTGAGATTTATTGATGAAAACAGTACAAAAAACCAACCATTTGTACACATATTTACAAATAATGATAAAAAGCGAGTGAGTACATTACAACATTTTCAGCAATCACTCACAATCCTGGCACTGCCACGGTATCTGTCGTCTGCATTTACCACATGTGTATCTGTAGCAGTGAACACATCGCACAGTGGCCTGATTTTTCTTGCATCATGTGGAGGTCCATGAACCAATGAACATGCTCTGTTTGCTGTGCATGTTGAATAGTCCATTCTTGAATGCTATGAAGCATGTCAAGAGTGATGAAACACAGGAAGCTCTGAAGGCGACTCGAGATACTTCTCCTGGCCTTAGCCGTTGGCTCTCCATCTGCAGCGTACGCTTCTATTGGGGTGAAAGGGAGACGGGTCCCCACCTGTTCTTCACGCCACACTGTGCCATCTTTCGCTGTCTCAGTCCCCAAACAAGCTCTCTTTTTCGACTCTTGATCACTCTTGACATGCTTCATAGCATTCAAGAATGGACTATTCAACATGCACAGCAAACGGAGCATGTTCATTGGTTCATGGACCTCCACATGATGCAAGAAAAATCAGGCCACTGTGCGATGTGTTCACTGCTACAGATACACATGTGGTAAATGCAGACTACAGATACCATGGCAGTGCCAGGATTGTGAGTGATTGCTGAAAATGTTGAAATGTACTCACTCGCTTTTTATTATTATTTGTAAATATGTGTACAAATGGTTGGTTTTTTGTACTGTTTTCATCAATAAATCTCAGCAACAAAGGACCTACACCCATGTGTGTTGATTTCTCCCTAAGATGGCAAACTGAAACACTCCAAGTTGGTGACTTTTGGAGATTTATTTCCCCCACTCCCCTCCCTCCAGAATTCCTAGGTAACAACCTAATATACATATGAATGACTAGCCAATTTAGCTTCCACTTCCAGCATTTGACTGCTCTCCGGCTTTTAAAGGTAGAACGGTAGAAGCCTGGAAATCCAAGTTTAATAGATTAAACAGTGCTGAGAAGAAAGACATTGTTTCTAATGACGAACTTCATTAGAACTAAAATAGAACTTGATTAGGCTGATAAAGATAAGCATTTCCTTCCACTCAGTATCTGTATCTTTTTTTTTTCCTAAAACGGCACAAAACATGAATTCATCGTGAATACAACACAACAAAGAAAAAGAGTTCAAATGACAAACACCATTACCAACGGACACAATACAACAGACAGCTCATAGTGGTAGCTGGGTTTGCTACGAGGAGATGTTGAATTTTTGTATTTGTCACACTTAAGTACAGGTCGACATATCAGAGCAGTAATCACTTAGTTATCCGGTTGTTCAGTCTGACGTCACTAGCCGTGTCTGGGCCTAAACTCCGCTGCAGGTCCATATATCAAACGATCACTATGGCATTACTGAGAGTTAAAAACTGTCTAAAGTCTTTCATCTTTAATAAAATGATCAGCGTTCTGCTCTACCAGGTGTAACAATTGAGTTTAACATCCAGGCATCCATGAAAACGGAATTTATGACATTTAACGGAGTTAGAAGTTAGCAGGGAGTTAGCTCGCTAGCTTCTATCTAAATACAATATAGCATGTCCTGACTGCGGGGTTTTGGAAACAAATTCAAACGTACAGCTCTGTTATCACTTCCAACATAAATGAAGACAGAAAACTAAACAGCAGTGACGTTTGTAGGGTTACTGAAGTTGGGCTAGCTGGTATATAATGATGTGCTACGTGACCGCTAGCGACACAGCTATGTTAGCATAATATAAACAAGCTAACTTTTTTTCCACTCGATAAAAGTTAACGTGAGTGTTCTCGGTGGTCAGGAACAAATGTAATCGCATGGCAGGATGCTGTAAAAGGACCAAACTTCAGCCAGGAGAACAACTGAGATAATCCATCCACAATACGAGGTTAGTCATTCATATACTGCTGCATGGGCTGGGCTGTAGCTACATCCTAAGGTTTTAAAAACTGATCTTAAATAAATGATTAGTGGTAATAAAAGCCGAGGGAGGTCAACAGGGATCACTGACTGTTTTAGGAGCTTTTTGAGATTAAATAGAAGAAAATACAAAACATTAAACATGTTAACAACACAAAAGCCATATTAAACGCAGACTACTTTAGGCCCGGAAGTAGGATTCGTCGTGTCATCACTGAACAACCGGATTACACAATGTTGTACTACTTGCTGTATGCACTTGTTGGTTGTAAGCTTAATGTGATGCTCAGCCACATCTTTCAGCTGTCTGTGAATTTGGGATTATAAAGAATTCATAGTTTTGCATTAAAATGTCACACTTCACAGAACATTTTTACCCATCGAGACCCTCAAAGCGCTTTACAATTCCACTATTCATTCACTCTCACATTCACACACTGGTGGAAGCTACAATTGTAGCCACAGCTGCCCTGGGCCAGACAGACAGAAGCTAGGCTGCCAGTTCGCGCCATCGGCCCCTCTGGTCAACACCAGCAGGCGGTAGGTGAAGTGTCTTGCCCAAGGACACAACGACCAAAACAGACAGAGAAGGGGAATGAACCGGTAAACTTCCGGTTACAAGACAAACTTCCCAACCCCCTGAGCCACGGTTGCCCATGGGAAGCAGTGTCTTTCAAGCTTAGGCAGCGGTGTTTTGCATTTCTAATACCAGCCCTATACTCACTATGAAAGGCAACTTGCTTCCTCTCCACACTGGAACACTAACAACTCTCAATGTATATTTTTATGGCCAGCAGAGATGGGCAGTAACGCGTAACGCGTTACTGTAATCCGATTACTTTTTTCAAGTAACGAGTAAAGTAAGGGATTACTATTGCAAAAATGGTAATTAGATTACCGTTACTTTCCCGTAGGAACGCTGCGTTACTGCGTTACTAAAACCGTAATTTTTTGCGAGAATGTCTCACGACAGTGACGTAAGCGAGTGCGACGTTCGTGACAACAGCTGTGTGCAGATCAACAATGGATCACATATCGAGTGCAGAGAGAGTATGAGCGTGCAGCGTTTACAGCGTGGAAGTACTGACCTTACTTTGAGTTTGATTCCATAAAAAGTGACAAAAACATTAGTGTCCGCTGTGCGTGGGAAGAAAACTTCTTTTTACAGCGAAAAAAACCCTAAACTTCCAGCAAGCACCGAGTAGCTACGACGTAATGGGAAACTCACAGAGAAACTCACGGATTCTTCCACTGACCGCGGCACACCTGCACCAGGGTAAACCTCCGCCTACCCCACTCCTGCTTTACAGGTGAAAATAGAGCAACAGGACCGCTGAGTCTTTGACTTTATTTATTTTCTGCTGTGTTTTACTTGCATCTATTTGAAAGACTGAGTGTAAACACAAAAAATATTTTATTTTATTTTATGTGCTGGAATGTGCAGAAAATAGGTTTAAATGTTAAACTAATTTCTTCCAGTCAGAGAATGTTGCAGATAATTAAATTTTTGCTTGATGCATAAAGTTAAAAGATTAAAACTAATAAAACAAGTTTTAAAAAGAGACTTTTCCATTTGATTACATTTTGTATGATGGATTATGCAGAAAAAGTAGAATTGGGCTGAAAGATCTATCGCTTTATCACCTCTTCAGGTTGTAAATCGTGTTTTTAAAAAGTAGCTAAGTAACTAAGTAACTAATTACTTTTGAAAATAAGTAATCAGTAAAGTAACGGGATTACTTTTTGGGGGAAGTAATCAGTAATTAGTTACTGATTACTTTTTTCAAGTAACTTGACCAACACTGATGGCCAGCAGCCTTAATTAGCTCCCATCAAAATGGATGCAAGTGCAACACAACTATAATTTACTACGTCTCACCAAATGCCTGTTACTTCCTCTCAAGTCCTGCCATCAAATCAAATCCCTCTTATTGTCACATCACATGTGCAGGTACACTGGTACAGTACATGCGAGTGAAATTCTTGTGTGCCAGCTTCACAAGCAACAGAGGTGTGCAAAATACAACAAGAACAAGCAAAATATAAGAATGGCTAAATGGCTAAATCTGAGAGTTTGCATCTGGCTCTGCATTAGATTCACCTGATGTCCATCAGTCAGGGTTCATTGCAATCACTTTATAATATTATGTGCACATAAGAAACTCAGTGCAGGTATTACAATAAAAACACAAAACCTTTCGAAAGCAGTCGTGTAAACATCCCTAGTCTCAGTAAACGCATCATCAGGAAAGCTGGGATTACAAATTTAACCCAACTAACAAACACGAAGAATATTTCCTCCATATTTTTGTATCATTTGTAGTTAGCTTTTCAAATTCAGAAAATAATTTCAGTTAGTTCTTAGTTTAGTTTTAATTCACTATAATTAGCCTGGTATGCAGGTCACTTATGTTACCTGTTGCTGGTCTTCACTGATGACAGCTGATCAGGCCCCTTCTTTTCATTATCTACCTTCTTCCCCTTGGACACATTTTTCATAAATACAATATTCAGTTTCACTGTTATGCTGATGACACCCGGCTTTATCTGTCCACTAAACCTGCTCTCTCCCCGGACCTCCCTCACCCTCTGTTTAGACGAACTCAGAGCTTCTCCTGTTCAGCACTGAACCAACACTATCCAGAACTAATAGCTTCTACTACAATCAATAACTCGCCACTCTCCATTTCCCCATGTGTGAAAAGTCTGGGTGTTATCTTTTAACTCCCACATCAATAACATCCCTCGGTCTGCATATTTCCAACTCTGTAACATTAATCATCTCCGTGCTTTTCTCTCCCCACATGCCGCTGCTAGTCTTGTTCATAGCCTGGTCACTTCCTGGATCGATTACTGCAACTCTCTTCTTTTTGGTCGTAGTCAAAAATCTATCCATCAGCTTCAACGTGTCCAGAACTCTGCTGCTCGTATTATCACCAGGACCCCTTCTATGCACCACATCACCCCTGCTCTGCAGCTTCACTGGCTTCCGGTTAAATACCGCATCAATTTCAAGATACTTTTGTGCACATTCAAGGCTACCCATCATCTCTCGCCTTCATACCTCTCTGACCTGGTTCACATTACCATTCCTGCTCGGTGTCTCAGATCCTCCTCCTCTCTTTCTCTTTCCATCCCTTCCCCCCGGCTAGCCACCGTGGGGCGCTGGGCTTTCTGCTGCTCTGCCCCCCGTCTTTGGAACTCCCTTCCTCCTGAGATACGAAACATCACTTCCCAGACTCAAAACTCACCTGTTCACACTAGCCTATTCCACATAAGCTTTTCCATACTGCTACTTTAATTTAGTTTATCTATTTGCTCTGTTTTATCCTTATTATTTTCTAAATTATGTTTGTTGCTGTTATTGCTTGTGTACAGTGTCCTTGAGTGTTTTGAAAGGCGCTTTCTTAAACAAAATGTATTATTATTATTAGTAGTAGTAGTATTAAATAATGTGAGTGTCTGGCTCAAACTGTAGGTTTACATAAACAAAACAGATTGTTAAGATTATATCTAGAGATCCAAAAAAAGTTCACAAATTTCATCCTATAGAAATTAACTGAGACCAAAACAGTTATCCTGGAGCTCTCTCTCATTTCAGTCTTTGCTTCATTTTTCAGGACTTTAATGCCTTCTTGGCACATATCGACAAACAGAAGGTACAAGACTGGCTGCTGGGTGCTTCAGAGATCTCCCACAGCTACAGCCAAAAACTTCTGATCATGACCGACAGAGAAAAATCCACCAGTGACAGAGTCCAGCAGGAATACAGCAAGGATCCTCATTACTCCGTGAAAGTCACCAAGGACTGCCTGTTCAACGACACCTGTGTACCAGCAGCAGACAGATACACTGTAGTGAAAATATTTGGAAGTGTTTCAGAAGATGGACAAACTGTGTCTGGACTTGATGGATCTTCACTTGCAAAGCTGATGTTGAAACCATCTCTGGAAGCGGCTCCAGTTTTCTCTCTCGATGGAAACACAACCACACAGTTCCACCAGAACTTCATTCGGGTTTTTATGCTCCGCGGCCTCCAAACAGTCTTAGAAACCAACCAGAACAATCAGCAGATTTACCAGGTGATGGATCGACCTGACTCAGTTTCCAGCTACAAAATCCCACAAAGACCAGCTGATCACACCACACAGTATGACCACCAGCAGATCATAATGATGGAAAATGACCCTGTGGTCAGAAGAGCTGCTGAATATTTGTATGAGAAACATCCAGCAGTTAGTTCTGTCTATGTTCTTGATGAAAACCAAAGACCCAAACTGATCCACGGTGAACCAGTGTCTCTGTCAGAGGACAGCAGACTGGTGCTGGTAGGTCATGGTAAAAGAGACAACGCAAGAGAAATGAGACTGTCAGGATACAGTTCAGGAGAGGTGGCACAAATCATCGAAAGGACAAACAGAGGCAGCGATAAAATCAAAACAACGAGTGTGGTGGCCTGTGAGGTCGGATCAGACCAACGATTCATAGAAACTCTGCTGAGGGACCTCCATAAAAAGAACATCAAGACAGAGCTTCATGTGAGGGACGCTCTCGTCCAAGTCCCACACACAGGAAGGAAAATCACTCAGGAAATCTCTCCAGAGGGGCTGCAATGGAGACATAAAGACAACAGCAAGAAAATGGTAGCAACCCTTGATAGAAACGGAGATGTAATAATGAGAAATGAGCCTGGAAGTAAAGGAGAGGCTGTTTTTACCAATGAAAGAAACTTTCTGGGTGGACGAAAAAACAGGGGAAACAAAAAACCAGAACAAAATTTTATAAGAGAAGACAGCTGGCCAGATGAACCGAAGAGATTTGTTAACCCAGATGTTTTCCCGAACATTGACCAAAATAAAGTTCCCGAGATTAAATCTGCCATTGATGAGCTTCAGGCTCTGTCTTGGGGAATCTTTCACTCAGATCAACCAGTACCAGAGAAAATCAAAGTCAACAACCAACAAATAGAAGAATATGTAATAGGAAAAAGAAGACAAAGGACTGTAAACGGGAGAACTGAAAATTATATAGACTGGCTAAATAATGATGGTGAAAAAATACAAGTCCTTAATGAATGTTATCAGATTAATTCAGGGAAAGACATTAAAAATATAATTCATCACTTTGCAAAGAATGGAGAAACAAGGACAACATACCTGAAGATCAATAACTGGATATATGAAGTTGAGCATAAAAAACTGTACGTGTTCCTGGTTGGAAAATGGCTTGACAACAATCAAAGAGACGAAGACGCTGAGATTGCTAAGATTAAGAGATGTATTAATGCACAGGTGGGCAGAGAAAGTTACACAGACATGAAAAACAACATTTTAACAAACAATAGAAATAGCCAAAACAAACAACAAAAACAAATCTATGCTGAATATGTGGGAAATATTTTTCGTGGAGAGCACGCACATGTCAACCAAGGACTATCCACTGAGGCCTGGTTCACAACATATTTCACTGCATCAGTTATAAGTGAATCTGTGAGAAATTTCCGAACATTCCCTTTGACACTTATGGCCTTGGATATGGCTTTAAATCAATATGACTCAGCTGGCCTGGATTTCTTCTTTGACAATCACCCAATGGCAAGAGGAGGAAGCTGGGTTGACCCAGAAAAACGGGGATTCACTAACTCAAGAGAAGAGTTCTTAAAATTGGAATATGACCTGTTTGATAAGTGGAGTAAAAATGGTAATGTAGATGAATGGATTGATATGATAGCAACTGATTACAAAATATTTACAGAAAACGCAAACACAAAAGCTGATTACAAGAATTACAAAGAAAAATTTGAGCAATCTCCCAGCATCGTAGATATATCTGAAGATATTATGAAAACTTCCACATCTGGAACACTGGGAGGATACGATGATGGCTACGTCACAAGGCGTGACTTGAATTCCGCCTCAGAATTCGAGAATACCTTCAAACATGAATCCTATTTCTCTAGAACATCTGCATCGTTAACTGAAGAGGTCCATGCTGCACTAAAGGCAAGATATGGTAAAAATCTGGCAAGAATGCGTCTTCAGGAGGGATCGGCCCGAATGGAAAACGGACAGTTTGTATGTGAGCTCGTGTCAGAGAGAGCTGGTGCTGAGCCCGAGGAGTTCAGGGTCGATTTATCTCCACAGAGTCAACATTACAGTGAAAAGATGTGGAAGAACATTGAGACATCAGTGCATGAGATGGAGCAGCACAGTTCAGCAGCCTCCCATCAGGTCAACAAACATGTAGAGAGGACTGGAACTGCTGTTGGAGCTTTGGGCCTGATGCTGGGACTGAAAGGAGCTGCTCGTGCCTTTGAAGAGGGAAACATCAAAGATGGTGTGACGGGGTCTTTGCAGACGGCTCATGGAGTGACGGCTATGACAACATCTGCTATTGCAAGCAAAGCTCTGACTTCAAACACAAGAATCGCAAAAGCTGCAGCAACAATCATGAGGAGCCCTGCAATGAAGCGTGCTATGACAGTTATACCAATAGTGGGAATTGGATTTGGGATCTACAGTGTGGCAGAAGATTTTAGAAGAGGAGATGCACTGGGATACATTGATGCTGCATTAGATATTACCATGACTGTGTTAGATGTTGTTGAGCTTGCTCAGCCTGAACTGGCACCTTTCATCGCACCTATAAATCTGGCTCTATCAGTAGTGCGGATGGCCATTGATGATGTTTATATGGGCATCCAGAATGAACTGAACAGCCTCCCAGCGGACGCTGGAGTTTTGGACAAAATAGCTGCTGTTTTTGTTGGCTTGGGAAAAGGGATCATGCACTTTGCTATACATGTGGCTAGTGTGTTTTATGACTGGCGTTATGCTGAAATTGAGGAGGGACGAAGACTTGTTGCACAGATCTCAGATTATCACCAATATTATAAAGTCACAAAGCAACAGGATGGAACGACTGCCATTGATTTTGCTGCTGGCGCCTCCTCCTGGAATGGAGGAGGTATTAACTTCTGCCTCGCTGATGAGGGTCAGTCTGAGCTCTGCATGGACTATTTTGTTTCTCGTGATGAGAGTCCAAGAAGACAATGCTGGAGCATTAACACAGATGGAAGCAAAGATATAATTCTTGGTCTGGGAGAGTCACATGGATTAGAGCACGCGACATATGAAAGAAAAATACTCATGTTCATACCAGCTGGATCTGTGACAGTGGTTTCAGGTTATAAAACTCTTTCCTATTCGAGGTACGGGACATACAGGGGAAACAGAGACTCTAATCGATTTTTTGCAGTTCAGAAATCACAGGACGAACATATGATTGAAGTCATGTTGAGCTACTATTACAGACTTCATGGGGAACCAGGGGATGACACATTCTTCCTCGGTCCACAGAGAAGTTATGTCGAAGGCTCAGGAGGAAGGGACACCTACATCATTCCTGAGAATGGAGGGAAAACGATCATTAACAACCACGATCCCTCCAGAGCACAAGACACTCTGCATTTCAGTGTCGACTACAGCCACATTTCTGTGTCTAAATCAGGAAACGATGTTGTGCTGATGTATGAGGGCAGTCATACTGTAAGAATACAAAACTGGTTTTTAGGAGAAGATTATCGTCACATGAACATGATGTCAGGAGACGGAGTCTTATTTGAGATTTCCTCCACGGTGGTTTCTTCAGTTCAGCTGGTGGCCAGAGGAATTAACAAGATGTTCGAGGCACGCGGTGCAGTTGTTGATGCATCACAGCCACTTTTACGCACAGTTACAAACATCTTTGGGTCTCAGTATGGTGATGAACTCATTGGAAATGGAGAAAGGAACCTGATAGATGGGGGAGGAGGGCGAGATCGTCTGATTGGTGCTGAAGGAGAAGACATTTACATGGTGAAAGGCAGAAAACGTTCCTCTGTGCTCATTGAAAATTACTCCAGAGACGAGAAAACTGACCTGGCCATCATAGAAGCAAATCTTCATACGTTTCGAGTCAGAGTAGAATGTGATGATGTTCATCTGGTGGCTCAACATGGCAGCACTCTTCTTCGTGTTACTGTAGTGAACTGGTTCAGGTCATCAGCACACAGACACTTGCTGTTCATCACAAAGGATCTGATCACCTTCACAGTGTCAGATAACAAAGCTGACTGCCTGCAGAGGAACATCTTCACCACATGTATAAAGAGCCTCAGCATTGACTACAGCAGCTCCCCGTCTCCTCTGGAGGTGGACCTTGAGAAGGATGAGGCTTTGGACAGCGTGACAGAGGTCCGCGGGTCAAACTATAACGATGTCATCAAAGGAAACAAAGAACACAACGTTCTTGTACCTGGATTAGGAGATGATTTCATTGAGGGGAGAGGAGGAGAGGACTGGTACGTTATCACAGCAGGACAAGGAGTGAAAACCATCAACAATCTATCACCAGATCTAACCTTGGACCTGCTCTTCCTTAAAGAACAATATCAGGATATAACATGTAGATGTGAAGGTCAGAGCATCATCGTTCAGGTACAGGGCAGAAGAACTGTTATTTTACAGAACTGGTTTAAATCAAAGAATTATCAGCACCTGCAGATCAAGACCAGTGATGGAGTAACAGCTGGACTGAAGCCCAGCATCAGCAGCTGTGGATGGGATTTAATGCTGCCTTTAACCATCGACTACAGAAACCAGAGATGTGAAACCTGTCTGGGGAAATGGATGAAACTCAGTGACTCAGTGAAAGAAATGTACGGCTCCTCAGGATTTGACGTCATGGTTGGAAACAGCAATGATAATTTACTGGATCCACACACCGGGGGGCACTGATGATAGGAGGGGAAGGCAAAGACACTTACATAATCAAACATGTGGATGAAAGCATAATCATTGATAACTTTGCAGAAGATCAGAAAACTGACACTGTGCTGGTAGATATGGATTTCCTTGATGGAAGTCAAGTCATACTGTACTCAACAAGAAATAATGTTCATGTTAGAATCATGAAAAAAGAGGAAAGATTAGAATTCATTCTCCGTAATTATGCTAATGGTGAAAAACATCAGCATCTAGAATTTCAGAGCTCTGATGGCGTCCATTTCAAACTCAAGTCTCTAAACTCATCTGAAGACGACTCTTTCTATCAGGTAGAAGCTTTCAAAGTGACTCTCACACAGTCTCAGGTGGACTGTCGTTTGGACCTCAGCGCTCAGAGAAATCTGTCAGAGGTTCACACAGTGCAAGGCTGCCCCTCCCAGTCGAATGTTATAATAGGCAACAACCGAGACAACGCTCTGATTGGTGGGTGGAAGGACGACGCCTTGGATGGAGGTGATGGAGATGACACGCTGGTAGGAGGAAATGGAGCTGACATCCTGATTGGTGGGAGAGGAGACGACACTCTTTATGGTGAAGATGGAAATGACACACTGATGGGAAACTCTGGCCAGGACGTCTTCCTTCCTGGACCAGGAGCTGATCTGGTGGACGGAGGTCCAGGCAGAGACTCTGTTCTCTATCGGGGTGATCATGAGAAGGGTGAAGGGGTTTATGTTAACCTGCTGACGGGCCAAGGCCACCATGCTGACGCTGAGGGCGACGTGTTGAAGGATGTGGAAACTGTGATCGGCACCATCTATTCGGACATCTTAGTGTCTGGTTATGAAAGTTCTCTTCTCAAAGGCTCAGATGGTAACGACATCTTGGTGTCCACTGGTGGAGATTATCTGGTTGGAGGTGATGGAAATGACATTTACATGTTCACTTTCAGCAACGGCTCAGTCACCATAGACAACTGTGCGACAGACAACGCCACAGATGTCTTGTATTTAGCGTCCCAGTCAACGCTGGCATGTGACTATCAGGTTTCATCTGAGAAAGTTATTCTGACTTTTTATGGAACCAACCAAGAAGCTATGAAGATTTCTCTAAGGGGCTGGATCAGTGACAACAATGAGTGTGGGCACCTGAAGCTGGTTCTGAGAGAAACTAATGTTTCAGTGGATCAACTGCTCCAAGAATGTCAGTCACGATGAGTAAACGGTGCTTTGCTTGTCAGTCATCTGCTGAAAAATCTGGTGGTGTTTTAATAAAAAAAATGTAAATCAATGCATTTTAGTGTAAAAATGCTACAAAGTGTTTTACATGCTAAAGTTTCCTGAAACTGTGCAAAACGACTTAAACATTTTTGTATGGTTCTTTAATTATGCTAAGCCTGAAATCAGCCTTCAGAAGACAAAAAGAAGATGTTGAAATGGCACAAATAAATTGTAAACCTTTTCCGTGTTACAATTGTGAGTTAATATCTATTAATGCATCGTTTTTTTCTTGAAATGTTTATCCATCCATCCTTCCATTTTCCTCCAATTACTGGAGGTGGGTCGTGGCGGAAACAGCCTCAGCAGTGTGTAAGACCCGACCTGACATATAGACACAGACACAAACATGCATTCCCACCCTCATGCACACATATACAAACACTCAGCACTCACCCAACGTAGGGATAGACATACATGGACACTGTACACACAATCACACTCCCCACACAAACTCTATACCTCAGGTCCAGGTACCCTCGCCCCTGGAGGGGGAAACGGCACCTAGACCCAGGAGATGCTACCCTTTCCCCCGGGGTGGAGGCAGGAAACCGCCGTTTACGTGTGGATGAAAGGTGCAAACGCATAGAAAAATCTTTGTTTTCAAAAATACCCGTGTAGGTGTGGACGCAGCCTCAGTGAAAATCAGTCAGTGTTTTAGAAGGAAGTAGAGAAATATAACAGCCTTTCATTCCTAATGTGTGGTGTAGCAAACATTTTGTGCTGCTTTTGCCCTTTGTCATCTTTCTGGTTACATATTTTACGATAATCATGTCAAAGTATAGAAATGTAACATTGGCATAGATAAAGTTCTGCTTTGTATGTGGATTTGTGACGCTTCTTCTCCTTTTACCCAAGTTATATTCATAATCTAGGTAAAACAGAAGTAAAGCAAACTTTATAATTACCTGCTAAAAATGTGTTCTGATGTGTTCTGTAGAAGAACTTTAGATTTGTCCATTATTGGAAGATCAGCTCCTTCGGTTTTGTGTAGGTCCGTATTTGTCAAGGATCATTTTTTCCAAATCTCAAATACTTGTTAACTAAACATTTATGAAACTAAATGTACAGATAATAAATAATTGTTTGGCCAACCTTGCTTAAACAATAGTGAGGCTTAGGGGCCCAGATGTCAAATGGGATTAGGCTTACATCCATGGAAGCGGAAAAAGAATGGGATTATTAGGATTTTCCGAGCCTGTCAGTGTCAGTTTCTCTCTCATGGCTTGGGGGAACTCTTTTGATGACGTTTGATGTCAGAGCAAATGTTGATGAATAGTTACCTACGTCACAACTACTATGGGGTTTTCTCCCAGTGGGCTGACTATTCCTTTGCATGGGTACACAGACGATCTATCACTGGCTCTGTCTGCTTTATCTTTCCGAGCCCTGCAATAAGCCCTACATGAGCAGTGTTCTGACGCACCACATGTCGCATGATATCAAGCCTCCACTGATGTATTGTTCACTAACAGTGACAATGTTACCAGCACAAGCATAGACTAAGTTTCATATTATTCACACACACAGACATGTTTGTGTGTATGTGTGTTGTTATTGGGAGGGACTATCAGCATTTATGTCAGCGGTCACAAAGACAAAATACTGCAAGTACATAATAATCAGTCTAATCTGATAAAAACTGCTTCAAAGGTCGGGCACCATTCCCCCAAAATACAGTCATATTTCTATATATCTGCAAAATTTCAAAACATTACTGCTTCATTCAGGAGCAATGCTTCTGCGTCACCATGCTAACTGGACAAGTCAAAAAGAAACACAGCTGGAGTTACAGTCAGGGGGAAAACAATGATTTGAACCCCAGCTGATGTTGTCAGTTTGGCCAGCTGATCATTGCAGTGAGTAATCAGCCTGCTGTATATGAAAATAGATGCTAACACACGCCTAGCTTGGCTAACTGCTAATCACCTACCTTTCCTTATGATGATTGTTTATCACTGCTTTAATGATTCTGATAGTAAAAATACACCCTAAGTGTCAGGAATCAAGCGAGCCCCTATCAGAAAGCACCTGGTGACAGTGGGAATGAAAAACTCCTTTTTAACAGGAACAAACCTCTAGTAGAACCAGGCTCAGGGAGGGGCGGGGCCATCTGCCATGATGGGTTGGAAATCTGAGACAGAAGAAGAAGAGCAAGAAAATGAACCATCATGAAAGGACAGGACCCGCACAGCATGCAGAAGAAGTGGCTTATGTTTAGAAGTCGCACCAATGGCTAGCAAAGCTGCACTGAAAGAAAGCACATGCATTAATCATGGCAGCACATAAGGCAAGACCCCAGGTGCAGGCTGTGCAAAGATGCCCCTGAGACCATCCAGCACATAACAGCAGGGTGCAAGATGCTGGCAGGCAGGACACACGTGGAACGCCATAACCAAGTGGCCTGAAGCTGCAGGTTTTGTCACTCTCCATCCAAAATTCACTGAATCAGCAGCAAAAGAAGGTCCAAGCTACGCTTGACGTTTGATAAACATGAATTGACTCTGACTTTGGCTGTTTTACTTCCACCAGGATAAAATCACACTTCATGCACTCTCTCTCTCAGTGTACTTCAAGAACAGTTTCTCATCTCAAATCTCTGTTTTCTGCATTTTTCGCTTGCTTGTTGTGCATCAGTCTACCGTTGTTTACAGCGCTGTCATGTTTTGTTTTGTTATTTCAAAAATGACCTCCAAGAAGAAACGTTTTAAAATGATGCCAAATCACAAACTGCTTAGCTGTGTCTGTAATCAGACCTCTGTACCTTTGCTCTGCTTCACTTCAGCAGCATCAGGTAAAGTGACAGAGAGAATCATATGTTGATTCATGGTTTTCTTCCGTTTTTGATCTGCTGCTGAATATTTTCAAGGCAGTTTCTTTGTTTATTATTTACTGTGTTTCTGTGTGCTTGCGTGTTCCTCTTTGTTTTCTGTCACAATGTATTTTATTGATATCCCAGTTTGTGTTCTTCTACGGCATCTATGACTCACAGGCAAATATGACAGCAGGTGGTGCGTGATGTAATACGGGCCACATATAAGTGTGTTCTCTGTCTGCTGACTCTACCTGAGGACAAAGCAAAATTAGGAAACGCGAAACATTGCAAACTGGACCCCCGCTGGGTTTTGAGGTGTTTCAAGATGTCTAAATATGCACACTGAAAATGTTTACCGGGCTTTAGAGAGTGCAGGAGCTAAGTTATTGTCTTTAGGATAATTCTCTGATCACTGAAGATTTTATTACCAGGTTTTATTCATACTAACTAAACATTCAGTTGGATAAGCACAACACAATCGTTGTGTACTTCTATGACTGGTAGGTAGAGTATGTCATCACCAAGGTCCAAGCTCCCGCTTCTTCTGTATGGGATCCTCCTGTGCAGCGCCTCTGCTCCGCTTCCAGTTATCAGCCGGACGAGACAAACGGTACGAAGCGCCGGATCACTGGTTTCACCCAGCAGCAACATCTGGGACAAGAGGGAAGTGACAGCGAAAGACGGAGAATACCTGCTGGGCATAAAGAGACTGAGAAGGCTTTACTGTAACGTGGGCATTGGTTTCCACATTCAGGTCTTACCCAATGGGAAGATCACGGGCGTGCACAATGAAAACAGATACAGTAAGTAATTTTTCCTTTCCCTGATTCATCACCTTTATCATTTGTTGCTATGATAAGAACAAATATAAAGACACAACTATCTCAAAGTTTGGTCGAGTGATTTCTGCGTGGATTGAGGAGACTGCTTGTTGCATGCAAACATACTGTACATTATTATATTCTTCTGTTTTGTATCTCTACATCAAAAGATAAGAACTCATGCAGTTGCATTATGTTAATAAATAGCTTTAAAAAAAAAAGAATTCCTGCTGACACTCAGAAAAATAAAGTCAGGTTTGCAATAAACTTGAAAACAATGGCCAGCAGGGGGCGGGTTTTCTGCAAAAAGTCTAATTATGTTGTCTGTAAGAAAATCATTGGAATCACTGACACGTGTTATTTAATAAATGTTTGTAAATTATTCTCCAATAATGAGGAAATTGTTTGTCAGTCTGTCAGTCAGATCAGCACATCGGCTGAAGAAATATGACACGAACCCAGAAGTCGACGTGATTTCATGTTCAAATGTTCCCAGAACACTTTAGAGCGACTGAGTTGGAGTTCAGGAGGCAGAGCGACACATGCGAAAGTGTCCTTTAACAAAATACTGAACCCCAAAATGAATCTGTGTATGTGTGTGAATAATACATTAATGCCTGTGTTAATGCGTGCAGTGAAAAGCACTTTAAGCTTTCAGTTAAAGTAGAAAAGTTCTTTATAAGCACCAGTTTGTTCACTGGCCTCCAGATGTTGCCTCCCAGAACAGAGCAGAACCTTTAACCCAGTCTCCACTTATATCATCCCCACAGCCCCATTTATAAACCAGGCTTATAATTAGTTTTGAATTCAAATATGATCTTTGCAGTAAACTGTGTGTAAATAGATATTTATAAAACATATCTGATCTCAAAAGCAAAGTGATCTTCCTGCCAGGTTGACGCTGCTGTTTGGAACACAGTTACAGGTTGAATGAATGAATTATCATAAAAAATGGTTGGAATTATGGGGCACAGACTCAGTAATGACTGCACTAATGTGTTTGTGCATTATAAGCTTTCTCATCTGACCACCTTTTTAGGCTCAGAGGTTTTGTGTTTGTTGTTTGTCTGATTGATGTGAGGAGTTCTTCTGGTGACGACACACAGAATCCAAAAGAAGGAAAACACAGCAGGATACTTCAGGTGAATCATACGAGAAAATAAATGATCTAAAACTTGCAGCAACATGGAAAAATACAAACTACACAGGAGAGAAGATGAATGTACATGTCTATACGTATAGCAGTGACATTTAAACACATGCAGGAGATGGTGTTTATGACGTGTCTCCTTAGCCTTCATGATATGAGAGGTCAGTGCTACAGGCCTGCAGCCCCTGGATGCTTCTTCTAAGGCACTGGGACCAGCCACATCATTTTCCATAGCACTGGGAGTCTCTGGAGTTGCTATGGAGGCTGACGTTGTAGAGGTGATAGAGTACTCCACACACTTAGCTAACACAGGCCTTCAGCACAGATGCTGTTTATGTGAACAAACTGAAATCAGATAATCAAACCAAAATAACAAAGTGCATATTTGTTTTTGTGTCGTGGAAATGGAGAAATATTTTATAAGAATGAGCCTTTTGTCACGGCGGGGTGCGCTGGTGTGAGGAAAGAGGTAGACCCAGATGCAGACACGGTGGAGACAAAGCGTAGTTTCAAAAATAAAGCGAGCCTTTATTGGCTGATTGCAGAAGAAAAACAAGGAACTAGGGAAACTAAGGAGGCTATGAACGCTGTTAACAAAAAGGCTGTGACACTCAGTGAAAAGCTGTGACAAACTATGAACACTGAGTAAGCTAGAAAACACGGAGAAACAATGGAGTAAACCTATGAAAACTGTGGTGAGGTTAACAGACGATCTGACACCGACTGAGCAGAAACACATGGATTAAGTACACATCACAAATCATCAGGGGAAGCAGAATCACACGGGGAAAACAGCTGACAACAACTAACATAATGACAGGACAGGGGCCGTGAAGCTAAATACAATAAACAAAAAACACAAGGATCCTTCAAAATAAAACGGGAAACATAACGAGACCCAGACATGACTTGAACTGGACAAACAAAGAAAACTTGGACATGAAACGTGACAGAAACACAGAAAACTTCACACAGGGATGAGACAAATGGGAGCTTGATAAATCATGAATTAAAACTGTAACCCAGGCATGACAGAATGTAACCAGATAAACTGAAATGAAACTAGACTGAGAGGAATAAGAGAAACACCAAGAACTCAGAATACTGGCTCACATGACCCAGGACCGTGACTCCTAGTGTAAGTGTGTCTGCTTTAACGCCATTGTTCATATATGTCACAAACACAAACTTTCAAAAGAAGGCCCGTGTCGACCCATCAGGGTGGAGAACATGGCGGGCTCCAACCCTAAAACAGAAAGATTGTATTAAAGTATGTTCGTTGTTTTCTATGTTGTTGTTATGGGTTTTTCAGGTTTCATTATATGACATGAACCATTTCACTAAGAAACATAAACATACAGGAGCTGTTCTAATCTTCTGCAGATATGCAGCAAGTGTTGACTTTACTAAGCATTAGCAACTTGTCCTTTTCATGTTTCACTCCAGCCCTGCTAGAAATTTCTCCAGTGGAGAGAGGAGTGGTGACTCTCTATGGGGTGAGAAGCGGTCTCTTCGTTGCTATGAATGACAAAGGGAAACTCTATGGCTCGGTAAGAACCTTTAACTGCTGCCGTTGTTGCACACGGGGGCTTGTGATGCATGCCGTGAGTTGGTCCAAAGCATTACACCCACATGTTCATGCTGTAACCCTCCACCAGCCACTGTTCACTGACATTTGTAATAAATGTAATAAGTGGAAATGTTTTTGAAACGAGCGGCATCATGCTAAATGCTACAGTCTTCATGTTATCTATTAAGCCTTAAATGGGCATAAATAGTTTAAGTTATGGTTTAACTGGCAGAATGAAATGACTGCTGGATGTGATGGTGGTCAGCTGTCCCACCGAGTGATAGAGCTAAAAATATGAAACTTGAAATGAGCAACTTCTAATGAGGTATATGTCCAGCCAACCCACTCCAGGACTATGAATGAGACAATCTACACTTACTTGTAATTACACACACACACACACACACACACACACACACACACACACACACACACACACACACACACACACACACACACTCACACACACACACACACACACACACACACATCTGCATTTGTATTTGTTGGCGTTTCAAAAAGGTTTTGAGGGAAAGTACATTAAAACAAATGATACAAACTGTGATTTACTGAAGTTTGTAGAACGCATCTCCAAAAGGTGATTCTGTTCATCTGGACGTAGCGTTTTGTGGGAGAAACGTTTTGTCATCATCAGGTGACGTCTTCAGTCTCAGCTGACTGCAGGTTTCAAACTTATAAACAGGACATTTGCATGATGACTGACCTCCCAGCCCATTGTTCCTTCAGTGGTTTCAGTCATTATGCAAATGTCCTGTTTATAAGATTAAAACCTGCAGTCAGCTGAGACTGAAGACGTCACCTGATGATGAAACGTTTCTCCCACAAAACGCTACGTCCAGATGAACAGAATCACCTTTTGGAGATGCGTTCTACAAACTTCTTGAGCATCAAGACATTTGTAGAATGCAGTTTGTGTTAAATTGTGCTGAACGTAATGCTGAAACAAAGTGTGTCTTATTTGTGCCTAATGTGGTTGTGATAGTTGCTCTTAGGCTTATTCATTTATCTGCAATATCAAATTCAGTTAAATCTAAAATCTTTAAATTAAGACAGTAGTTTTATTCAAATTTATAAGAAGTAAAAGAGTAATTAGCTAAACATAAGCTAGACACACCTAATCACCAGCTGTCGTCCTATATGTACACATTTATACAGATACAGACCTGCATGCACAACTAAAGATTGCTTTAAACAGTCGTGTCGTAATGTGCATACGACTGAACTTCCAAAACAAACCGAGCACAGGAAAACAATACTCCAAAAAGCTGCTTCAGTCAATAAATAAGCTGTGAGGCTGATATCAGAAATAAACGTGCTCTAGCTGCTCACACACTGTGCAGAAGCAGAAACCTGACACATGCCGGAGGACAGAAACAGGCACCGTGGGGTGCAGCTGATCTGGAAACACACAGCAGTTCACAGGGACATGTTTCTGCTCGGTGTGTGGTGCACATGCAGAAATATATTTGGTTCATGTGTCTAACAGATGTTTCTGTTTTTGTTCGATGCTGAAGGCGTGCATGTAGACATTGTGACATCAGATCACAACAAGCGTTCTAATCATCAGTGTTCGTGCCACTGAGGGCAGCTGGAACTATAACCCAGCGTTTGCACTAACTGACAGCATTTTACACTGTTTGGATGAATTCAGTTGCATTGGAGGGTTTTCCAGCAGGAGCATCTCAGCTGGATTCCAGTCTGGACTTTGACTGCACCACTCGAAAACCTTTTTTTACTTACATATCAATGTACTTGTTTTTATGTATTGGAGCCTTTCAGATGTGGACTTGATGTGTGTCAGATTATTGTCATTCTGCAGAAACGCTGCCCTGAACTGATGGGGGATATTGTCCATGTTTCTGGCAGAAAACAGAATTTGTGACTCCATCGATAAGCAAGTCCTCCTGGTCCTGAAGGAGCAGAGAAGCTGTATGGTGCTCTTATTACAAAAGAGTGGAAAACAATTCATTTTAGATTTATGCAAACCTACCAAAAAGTTAAACTTTTGTTTCATCAGTCTCAGAATATTTTTTGAACGGCTTGGAAATAATCGGGCATAATAACTCGTGTGGACCTGAGGAACGTGACGTCTGCAGCTCTTTGAAGCTTGTTCTAAGTACTTTAGTGACTCCTTAATACACTATGGAGTGATTCTGATTCTGACTTTGGCTCTTCTTCCTAAGTGTGTGTGGTGATGCGGTGACACATCCAAACTTGTATTATGTACAGATGTTTGAGCTGATGATCTTGGAATGATCTTGATGATGCTCTCCCCAACTCGTGTAAATCTACGTCTTAGATCGTCACGAGTTCCTTGGGACCGATCCATCGAGAAACTACCAGTTGTACTCAGTCGTGATCACTAACGAGATGTAAATAGGCTTTGGCCTTGTCAAATTAAAAGACACTGTAGAAACTTTAGCACCACTTATTAAGTGCTGACATGTAAAATCTTTCGTGTTTCTAACGTTTCACCTTCCTCTTCCTCTCAGGGACACTACAACGATGAATGCAACTTCAAGGAGAATATCCTGGCCAACAACTACAACGCCTATGAGTCAGCTGCGTACCCTGGCATGTACATCGGCCTCAGTAAAATGGGCAAAAGCAAAAGAGGCAACCGGGTCACACCCAAAATGACCATGACACACTTCCTTCCCAGAATATGAATTATGATGTGAAAACGCTCAACAGTGTAGACTGAAGTGAAGGGCTCCAACTTACATTTTGTGTTGTCCATTCTACAGTGAACGATGCTGCGAACTAAGACGCAGTTTAAAAAGCAGAGTAAACGCCGTGAGATTAACCAGACTGTGAACTCAAATACACTAAACTAATCACCTGAATTTACCTCAAAACTACCAGATATAGTGACAAGTCATGAAGTTCATCCTAATGAATAAATTCAATTGTTTTAACCCCTTTTTTTAAATATGTTCATGTATAATGAATATCAATCGGAGTTTTTGAGGAGGAGGACTAAGTCATGGCGGTCGTGAATCACTCTGTGAAAAGCATCACTGACATTAAAAGTTTGAACAGTTTGGTGCAACTGAAAATTCCCCAGTTTGTGCTCATAAAACATCAAACATCAAACCAAAACTGAGCTCTTCTCCTTTGGAAACTCCACCATACCAGTTACTACATACTACACCACACAACGTACTGCATGCATACTACACCACACAACGTACTGCATGCATACTACACCACACAACGTACTGCATGCATACTACACCACACAACGTACTGCATGCATACTACACCACACAACGTACTGCATGCATACTACACCACACAACGTACTGCATGCATACTACACCACACAACGTACTGCATGCATACTACACCACACAACGTACTGCATGCATACTACACCACACAACGTACTGCATGCATACTACACCAGTGGTTCCTCCCAGCCTGGATGTGTGTGGAAGAGACGGAAACCACAACAAAACGTTGCTGATTGTTAGCACGGCCAACTGTCTGATGTTTGCACTTAAGTAGTGTTTTAGTTGTTTTGAACACTATTATAACACGCTACTGCTAAATATTGGCTGTATATTGATTGTAATGTAAACTGTAACTGGGTTAAACTGGCGCACGCCCCTTGAAATGTATTTATTCTACATATTGTAAAGTGTTAGATTTATGACACATGGTTTATCTTATTATTCATAGAGTTCTAAGCTTTGTGTGAATAAATGCGCATCTCATTTTTAAATATGTTTATGGTCTCATTATAAATATTTAATTAGTCAAACCTGATCAATCATCTGCAGTAGAGAAGCTCGATTGAAACCACTTGAATAAAAGCCGTGCCGAGCTGGTTCGAATTTGAAAACCGAAGCACTAAGAGCACGAGAGGATTGTGTGTTCGATTGTGTGGAAAGTGAAGGCTTCAGCTCAGGATTCCAACAGGTCAATACTGCACGAGTGGGAAAGCACACTGGTGGCAGCAGCAGCAACATGCTGATGATGTTTACCTGCTGCAAGAGTGACGAGGAATGTGAGAAGGAGACATGCAGCTGGTTCATGTACGGCTGCATGAGAAAAACTATCAGGCAGAAAAGATTTATTCTATTTCAAAATGCAAAACTTTCCTTCCAGGCTGGTCTGACAGGTTGGTAGGCACCAAAGCAGGAACCAGTAAGAGGGATTAGTGGACGTGTGTTTGACTGACCTGGCATAATGGCTGATAAACACCTAAGTAGGATTTGGGACATATTAGGCCTGAGCATGATCGCCTTCCCTCGCTGACCTGTGCTTGAACTCCATTTAAAAGTCCTCAGCTCCTTTTTAAAAAGGACTCTTGCAGGCAGAGTTTGGGGCCAACCTGCTATGTTATGGTGAGCTGCTCCAAATCATGGGTGGGACAAAAACTGGAGGCTAGTGCAGCTGACAGAAGCTGAGAGCAGTAACCCATCCCTGTTCATGCACAGCACCGGAGTTTCTTCTCTCTTTGACATGACTGCACATGCCCCAAGACCCTACAATATGTGAAAGAAACCAAAAGAATCACACAGCCTGCAGTGAACAAGCACCCGGTGACCCCGGGGTGTGTAAAACTCCCTTTGACAGGAAGAAACCTTCAACAGAATCAAGCTCAGGGAGGCGTGAGGATAAAGAGCAGAGAGCATATAATAGTGCACTACCTGGTGACTAGCTATGGTTATGGTTATAATACTATGAGCACATTAGCAGAGCAAAGATGCAGGATGAGCATTAATGTTTTATCGCCTCAATAAAACTGTGAGGCAGAGACAAATGCAGTCATACTGCAGGGAAAAGATGCTGACGACGGGCCAAACTTCACTCGAGAGCACGTCCGTGATCGTCCATCCACAGCAGGTTAATCATATAATATACCATACAAATCCTAAACTGAGGCGTCATCCACACATTCAAATCTTAGTTGCATCAGAGTCTTTCTTTTCTGGACCATTTAAATATTTGGTGTCTGTTCAAACTGTGGGCTCATGAGCTTAGAGGTACAATGCACATTAACAAAGAGGCCTGCAATAATCAAAGATTATTTGTAGGAGCTTGTTTCTATTAAATAAAAAGACACAAAACATTTCAGTACCTCCAATGAATGGAGTAGGAGTTTGGACCCACACGGTGGCAGCAGTGTAAAGGACAGAGTTTACTTTGGTATCCTGACGGAAAGCTGCTGATGGATTTATCACACGGTCAAACTGATTTGATTTAATCTTCAAACTGATGGACAGTGTCAGAGCTAAATGCACTGAGTGATCTGGAACAAACATACAGTACAAAGCTCTGACATGCAGCAGTCACATTGCAAACTAGCTCAGGGTGCCAAAGGAAACTCATTAATTGGCAGGTTGAACCGTTTTTTGTAACATTTGTTTCTTGCAGCACAAAGTTTCTGTGGCAGTGAGCAACGAGCCACTTGAGGGAATTTTGTGTTATTTCCAACTCGCTGACCAGACTTTATTTATCATTTAAACCCTAAGTACACCTTTAAAACTGTGAATAATTGAATGATGAACTCAAAAAGATAAGAACATGAGAATCAGAACCAACAACTGCACGTGTTAAACTGTGGCCTCCTGAATCCTCCAGGATTCATTCAAACTTTATTTTACTCCAAAATGAAGTCCATCCATCCATCCATCCATCCATCCATCTTCATCCGCTTTGTCCAGGGCCGGGTCGCGGGGGCAGCAGCCTAAGCAAAGAGGCCCAGACCTCCCTCTCCCCAGCCACCTCCTCCAGCTTGTCCGGGGGAATACCAAGGCGTTCCCAGGCCAGCCGAGAGATATAATCTCTCCAGCGTGTCCTGGGTCTGCCCCGGGGCCTCCTCCCGGTGGGACATGCCCGGAACACCTCACCCAGGAGGCGCCCAGGGGGCATCCTTGTCAGATGCCCGAACCACCTCAGCTGGCTCCTTTCGATGTGGAGCAGCAGCTGCTCTACTCTGAGCCCCTCCCGGATGGCCGACTTTCTCACCCTATCTCTAAGGGAGAGGCCAGCCACCCTTCGGAGGAAGCTCATTTCTGCCGCTTGTATCCGCAATCTCGTTCTTTCGGTCACTACCCACAGCTCGTGGCCATAGGTGAGGGTAGGGACGTAGATCGACCGGTAAATTGAGAGCTTCGCTTTTACACTCAGCTCCCTCTTCACCACGACGGACCGGTGCAGCGTCCGCATTACTGCAGCTGCAGCCCCAATCCGTCTGTCGATCTCCGGCTCCCTTCTCCCATCACTCGCGAACAAGACCCCGAGATACTTGAACTCCTCCACTTGGGGCAGGAACTCATCCCCGACCCGGAGTGGGCACTCCACCCTTTTCCGGCTGAGAACCATGGCCTCAGATTTGGAGGTGCTGATCCTCATTCCCACTGCTTCACACTCGGCTGCGAACCGTTCCAGTGCGAGCTGGAGGCCTTCACCCGATGAAGCCAACAGAACCACATCATCTGCAAAAATCAGAGATGAGATTCTGAGGCCACCAAAGCGAAAGCCCTCCGCCACTTGGCTGCGCCTAGAAATCCTGTCCATAAAAATTATGAACAGAACCGGAGACAAAGGGCAGCCCTGGCGAAGCCCATCACCCACCGGGAACGAGTCCGACTTATTGCCGGCAATGCGAACCAAGCTCTTGCAACGGTTGTATAGGGATCGAATGGCCCGTAGCAATGGGCCAGACACCCCATATTCCCGCAACACCTCCCACAGGACACCCCAAGGGACACGGTCGAATGCCTTCTCCAAGTCCACAAAACACATGTAGACTGGTTGGGCAAACTCCCATGCACCCTCAAGTATCCTGGAGAGGATAAAGAGCTGGTCCAGTGTTCCGTGACCAGGACGAAAACCGCATTGTTCCTCCTGTATCCGAGGTTCGACTAACGGACGAACTCTCCTTTCCAGCACCCTGGCATAGACTTTCCCAGGGAGGCTGAGGAGTGTGATCCCCCTGTAGTTGGAACACACCCTCCGGTCCCCTTTCTTAAAGATGGGGACCACCACCCCGGTCTGCCAGTCCACAGGTACTGCCCCTGATCTCCACGCAACATTGCAGAGGCGTGTCAACCAGGACAGCCCTACAACGTCCAGAGCCTTCAGGAACTCGGGGCAGACCTCATCAACACCAGGGGCTCTGCCACCTTTGAAAGGCCGCTGAAATCCTGGAGACATGTTGCTCAAGACCACTTATAAAGTTACTACGAAGGGTTGGCTGCAGCACAGCAGGCAGCGCAGCTCTCCTACTAACCAGAAGGTTGGTGGTTCGACCCCTGCTCCAGTCTACATGCCAAATACACTTGAGCTGTGTGTGGAGAGAGAAAGCACCTATGCAGAAAACTCATGGGAAAGGTGTTTGGAGTGCTCAGGTAGAAACTGCACCACCACAATGAAAGTCTCGCCTTCATTATTAGATGTAAACTCTACCGTGGTGGAGCACAGAGGTAAACTGTCCATGTGTGGGGACAACACTCGCAGCGATGCAAACGTCTGCATGAGAGCTCTCATTTTAAACCGTAGTCCCTATGACAAGAACAACGAAATGAAATACAGCGTTTTCTTTTTTCCAGGATTTATTTAACATGTGCAGTATTCACAAACATCCAACTGTAATTCGTAGGATGACGGTTCCATAACACACGGGCTGGAGACGAATAGCTGGGCCAAACCTGCAGTCTGAATTGATAAGACTAAGCTAAGAAGTGCATTGAATGTATCGTATAAATAAGTGGCCACAGTGAATTAGTGCTTTCAGAGGAATACATTTATGTGGTTCAGGTAACTTAAAAGGAAGAAACCATCTTTCTGTGCTGCAGACTGCCGATGCTTCCCTGCACAAAGGATTCAGGCTGAAGCTCCTCCTGAGCCACTTCCAGCTACACTCGGGAACTTTGATACTTCTTGGAAAAAAAGACTTTTAGCAGATTTTTTCCCTTAACGGTTGCTGTGGCAACCTACGGCGCCTGTGTGGTACCCAAACCCACAGCATTTGCGTAAGCAGACAGCAGATTCACTACCTGCCTAGTTTCCAGTGTGAGTCTGGCTTCAATAAGCCAGTCCTCCACCACTCTCCTGGCCTCTCCTCTCAGCTGGTTCACCAGTTTAGCTGCTAGCTCCAGGTCCCCGTGCTCTAAGCAGTAGCTAGCATATGACAGAAGCTTGAATGGATCTAAATCCTCAGAGCTCAGCTGGCTGGGCGGAGCTTCCTGACTCTTCTCAAACAGCAGTGCAGCTTGAAGGTAGGACAAGAAATACTGATACAAGGAGTTATGAGATTCATCGATGAGAGCGACGCGGCGGATCAGCGATCGCAAGGAGTTGAAACGGGCACGGAGAGAGGCCTCGCTGTACACGCCTCGCTGCAGGGATTTCTCTGGAAGAGCCGACGCCAGCGCCAAGGCAAAGTCGTTGTCTCGGCAGCTGTCGCGAACAGCCTGAGCGGCGTTCTCCAGAGGCACAGTGGGCACGTCGGCTTCAGCAGTCTTTAGGGAGTAACTGAGAGCCTCCACAGAGAGCCACAGCTGGTGGGCCTTACGAGCCTCGTCCTCTGCTACCACGTGGCCTGTGTTCAAAAGACAAAGAGATTTACATGACCGAGTGGAAAAGAACGTGTCTGTGTGCACGTGGACATCCAGTCCCTTTGCACACCAGAACCTGACTTTTAATATCACAGGAAAAAAATTATCCAACTATTCCAACATTCATCTACACACATCATCATTCCTACATGTGGTACTCCTCTGCAGCACTCCAGATAACAACCTACCCGACTAATCACTCAGTGCTATTTCTTTGCTTTTTTGGATGCGTGTATCTCTTACTGTCTATAGCTTCTTCCACCCCCTTCAGCCTCGCGTAGGCTGTGTTCATGTCCAAAGTGAAGTTGTCGAGCTGTTCCTGGGTCAGCTGACGGTAGCGAGTCTCCTGTTCCAGCATCTTACTGCTCAGTACCTGAACACAACCAAAGCATAGCTCTGAAGGGCTGAAGGATGAAAAGCACACAGCGTGCAACTCGCAGGAACAGAGTACGCTGCTGCAGCCTGACTCGTCTCAGGTGTCTTGGCCACGCCCCCTTTACAGGATATTAGTGGAAAAAAGCTTAAGATATGGCAGAACACAAGCTGTCAGCTTCCCGTATACAGCAGCATGTTTATTTTATCCTACGCTATATCACAGACCTCCAACAAAGCAAAGGCCATCAGAGTAAACACAAAACAGTTTAACACGTTTACTGAAGACAGAAGGTTTGAAAATAAAGAAATGATCCAGAGCAGCATCTTTGCTGCAGATGTCAGTAAGCTGTGGTCATGGTAGTGTTGCAGCATGAAGGAAGTGACCCTTCTTGTAAGTGCCAAGTCCTTTCAAATGCACTTAATGTTTCTAACAGCTCAACAATTATCAGCTGAGCTCAAGGTACAAGAGAAAAGATCAGTTTACTCAGATATGAAGAACGATGCGAGAAACAGGACGTGAGGAGAAACAAAGAGGGTTTTCAACCAAATACATTCATTACAATTCAAATGTGAGGTGAAGCAGAGTTTGGATTCTTTGTATTAATAATAGTTTATGGCAACAATGACACAAAGAGCTGTTTTACTTTGAGACAGTTCAAACATCTTCTTGACTGTTTTTACTTTTAGCATTTTGTGCCACTGTTAACATCTATTAGCAAACTTTCTGTAGGATGTTTGTCAGACAGCCAGTGCAAGCTGGTTTTATGGATTAAGTAACTTAACCAAGCAGACCACGTTTTATTCAGTATATATTTTGTGTTTACTCTGGTTGCTTAGACGCTCCAAACCTGGCAACTCAGAGCCACTAGTGTCCTGTAAGTACTCATTTCTGATGTGTAAGCAGACTCTGGGGTAGAGAGATCACCTGCTCAGCCTCAGCTTTCAGCTCGTGCTCCTGGACTTTGAGCACATCTTGGACGTGGTCTGTGTGAGCTGCTGCCTGCCGCCGCAGCTGAGTCCTCATCTCTGCCTCCATCACTTCTCTTAACTCAGCCAGCTGCGTACACACAGAGGAAATCGTAACACGTTTTAGATACGCTCACGTTAACTGAAAAACCAGAACAATCTAAAGATGTTTTTTCCTGCACCTTCCTCTCCTGGTCCAGCCGGGCATCTTCTTTGACATGTTGCAGGGCAGTGTTGACAGCGTTGTCCAGAGCTTTCTGGTCCTCGAGTTTCTGTTGCTCCAACGCTGCATCAATGTGGATCTTCTCTCTGACCTTCTGCTCAGCCAGCTCTCGGTTCAACTGGTCAATGCGACGATGTGCATGGGCGATCAGAGCGTTGAGGTCGTCTGTGGACAGTTTACCAGCTAACACACAAAAACAAGTTATCATTGAAAACGTACTTCCTGATCAGCACATAGTTTTGAATGTATGAAAGTAACTAAGAGTTACGGTGACATGCAAGAACGTGAGGTTTTGACTGTAAATGCACATTTCAAAAACCCCGTGGATGTTCAGACGGTGGACTTAGAGCCACCAAACGTTAGCTAACAAAAGACGCACAGAGCTTAAACAACATATTAGATTGTGATCCGATTCTATTTGACGTGCCTGTCACGAATGATACAGGTTATACTGATGTTATTAGTACTGAAACACTAATCATGTGTTGCTGTAGCCACAGACACTGAACGTCGCTCTAAAACCTCAACATCAGTATGGAAACCTAAATATTGCTCCTCAGAGGGGAAACGTTGTCACATTCTTTCACTGTACTGTCATCCATGTCAGCAACACAATGAGTGTCCTAATGCATGCTTAATAATCTGGGAAAGTAAATCCCAGACAGCTGATTCTGTTCTTCAGGACATGCCTCGCTCTGTTTATTATCGTACCAGCTGGGAGAGGGTGAAGGCGGCGGCATGAAAGACAGCTTCAGCCACACAAACAACCACATAATAACATGAACTGAGGCTACAGATCACGACTAATAACACTGCGCTGATGTTAGAGACCTGGCTTTATTCATCCATCCCAGACACCAGCTATGGCTAGCAGGCTACACGTAACATCTCTGTGGTTAGAGGCCTGAGGCTGCACGTGCACGTCGACCATCTGGGAGTCGAGCAGGTGCTTAAAGGTACATCTGTCACCGTCTTACAATGCTGTGACTGCAGCCCTTCCACCAACTCTGTGAATCGTACTCATGGCCATTCATCACTACACATGACAGTTTCCATATTAACACTCATGAAACTGACCTCAGGCCCATCGTTAGTCCGATTAGCGACCGATGAAAACACAATGTCCAGCTGAACAAATCGAATCAAACTTTGTGTGTGTAAAGACACGTGTTTGAGTGTGTATGCGTGCTCTTACTGAGCCCTTTCCAGTTGGCCTGGATCTCTGGAGTGAGACTGCTGACTTCCCTTTGAAACTGTCGTTTGGCTTCGTTAACCAGTTCACTGTACTGGGAGACGATCTTAGCCTCTGACTCTGCAGACTGAACCTTTAGTTGGTAACATTTGTTAGCAGAAGAACAGAGAGGTGTGAATAGAAAAGGACGAGTTAATAATCATGACAGTGGTGAAGATAACACAGCCAACACTTTAACTGCACATAGTGCTGGTCACTAGAGTTTAATAGGTCATACCACACACATGCTCACAGGGTGTGGGCAAAATGATAATCATATTTCTGATGACAGAGAAAAGGAAACATTTTATCGACACTCACAGCTTGCAGGCAGCAACATTTGTAAGGAAATGAGGAAAATCAAAGGCATTTTGTATCCTTGTTTTAAAATGAGTGTGTATCTACTGAAACATGGCGCTGCCAGCAGTGCAAAGTAGTGATACAGTATTATATCCAGTCATATCTCAGCATAGAAGGAGCCTACGTAGCGCTCCCATCACATGGACTGGAGCTGCAAATATAGCTGCTGCTGCTGGGTTGAGTCACCTCCTCACAAGTTTTCTTGCCTATTTTACAAAGTACTGTGCTTTGATGCTAAGGTAGCTCTTATGTTTGGTACTGGCCAACAGAGGCTAACGTGCTGCTGTCACTTTCATTCAGTTTACAGCTGAGAGGTGCAAATGTGAACTTGAGCCTCAGAAAGGAAGCAAACAGGTCACTTTAATCTCCTGTAGTCGTCCACAATGCACCAAAAAAGAAAACAAACTTTACCTTCATGACCATTTTGTCCAAGTCCACAACCATGTTATGGAGATTCTCCTCTGCTGCTAAAACCAGCGGGCGAACAGAGGATATCTTCAGCCCTTTGGACTCGTCAATCACTGACCTGAGACTGTCCAAGGACTCGCTGCAAGGAAAGAGATGTGCTGATAAGGAAGACTGCCAAAATAATTGAGTTAGGCAGAGATGTACACGGCACGCTGCACTCATCACAGCCCTGAAAGCTGAGTGATTATTACATCTTTCAGATTAACCTTGTGCCACACTGGTCATCAGAATTAAAGAAACACTTTTACTCCAAGCAGGAGAAATCACAATTTAAAGAAAGAACATTTATGATTTTCAAGCTAAGTGGAAAAGAAAGAATTCTTCTTCACACACATTCAAGTTTGTAATAAGTATGTTTGTGTGTGTGTGTTTGTGTTACTTGGCTTTCGACAGAGCGGCTCTGGCATCGTTCAAAGCCGTGGTTCTATCAGCAAGAGCAGCTTCCAGGTCCTTCCACTGGTTTGACTTCTCCTCAGGAAGAACCTAAGTTTAAGAAGAACTTCGATAAATCTACTGCAAAACAGTGACGCTTCCCATTCAGTGAGCCGTGGCTTAAACATTACTAATACAGCGCTGTGGTGGGTGGACCACACAGGCCACAGCAAGCAATGTATCTGATTAAAAACAAGAGTACGCAGGTCTTCAGTGACAGCGCTGCTGTGAGACGATGCAGACGAGCCCAGTCCAGTGGTCTGCAGGACATGTGGGCTTGAGGCAAAGATGGAGTCCTGCCTCATTCATCAGCCTCGATGGAGCGTTTGCAGGTGTGAGCTGGGGATGTCAAATAGATACATAGAAACATTCATGTGGAATTGAAACATATGGATACTTATTCGCAACAGTATCCATCAGACAGGCAGGCGGACAGCAGCTCCACCCTCACCATCAGCTGTAGTAGCAACACTGAACATTTACTGCCATCAGATTCTGTTTAGCAGTTATTAGAAATGTTTCCCTGACCAGCGCACATGTTACCATTAGTCATTTAATGTAAGGTAATACTATTACTTTGTTACTCTATTGAAGTAGGTATGTGTACTTTACTTGAGTATTTAATTTTTACTTATACTCCCTACATTTTGAAATAAATATCTGTGCTCTTTAGATTTACCAACAGACTCATCTATAGTTTATACTCCGAGGTTAGCGGACAGGAGGCGTGCAGGTATCTGTGCTACAGAAAAGGAAGCATGAAGTGTGCAAGTGGTCCCTGCATTAGTGGTTAGATCTGTCCCGACAAGAGTTACACAGAAACCAAACAGACTAAACCAGAGCTGTGAAACACTAAAGAGCTGTGCCCAGAGATTCTACTGTACTCTACTGAAAACAATCTGAACTGAACATCACAGGCTTCCTTCAGCCACACCAGCACACCGTCACTCTCCCTCCAGCCTGCGGCCTTTGGCTCAGATTCAGTCCATCACAGACGGTCCATTTACAAAAGTACTGGACGCTCCCCCTCAGCCCCCAGCAGACTGACCTACTGTATGAAAACCCCGGGGGACTTCCTTCTCGAGTTAACTCATTCACCACAGAACACTGGACTAAGTTCAAGGACTCAAACTCGTCCCAGGTTTTTAGTAGATGGACCGACAGTATCCAACGTCGCCTTCAAGCTGAGGGGTAAAAAAGGCCCTAAAGGGCACGGTGGCCTGTTTTGGTTTTCCAAAAGTACAATCACTGATTTGTACTTCATGTTACATTTGGAGTACCAGCTGAGCACAGTCCCCATTTGCTGGGGGTATTAAAACATAAAAGTTGGCACATGCCTTCCTTATGAAGTGCTTGCTGTTTACCTCTGCTTCCATAGCCTCCTTCAGTTTGTCTGTGTGCTGCATGATAGCCTGCAGGGCTGCTTCTTGCGCTCCTATGGCCTGCAGAGTAGCTTTGGCCGAGCTCGCCAGTGAGTCTTCAAGACTGGCTGATACCGCTGCAAAGCAATCACACAGGAAGACATTTACTGTCTATAAAATGACACGTCATTATTCAAGTGGTCAGTATGCAACGACGTCACTCTTTGTGTGTGTGTGTGTGTGTGTGTGTGTGTGTGTGTGTGTGTGTGTGTGTCTGTCATCCTACATGCTGAAATATCCTGTTCCTCCTGCTCTTGTTGAGCAAGTCTAGCAGCCACTTCTTCTACTGGACGCTCTTTCATTGGTTCTGTGGGTGCAGGATGGACCGCTGTCGCCTCCTTGTGTTCATGGCACTCATTGCACTCTTCGAGAGAAAACACAAACACAGACCTAAAACAACCCCAGTAATCCTCGAGACTGCTGGACTTTCAGCCATGAAAGAACATGAAGTGCTATTATTGTATGCTCACAACACGAATGAAGTTTTTGCAAAACCTTTGCAAATGTAGATGCCTCAGTGACACTGCATGTTAAAAACATTTCAACTTTGGTGCAGATTTGCTTCTTGCTTCATATTCTGTCTCCGGCATTAAATGAAAACTACCGTAACTACTTACTCAACCTGAGCTATTGCACAAGTTAACTAGTCTCCATCCATGTTTCACACAACATGGAGAACTCATGGAGACCAGCAGGTTTGATGCACAATCAAACCTTCTTGCTGTGAGGTGCAAATGCTAATCACTACCATCATCCTGACCAACATAATAATCATATGTGCTGCATTTTAAAATGACTATTATTTTGTTTGTTTCAACGTTATGAATTTAATCGTGAACGTCTACAGATCCACAACAGAAAGCGTCCTCTATTGTGGAAGCTTGTAAGCTGTAAACAGCATTGGTCCTAGCACTGAACCCTGTGGAACTCCATAATTAACCTCAGTGTGTGAAGAGGACTCTCCATTTACATGCACAAACTGGAGTCTATTAGATAGATATGATACAAACCACTGCAGCACAGTACCTGTAATACCTACAGCATGTTCTAATCCCTCTAATAGGATATTATGGTCGACAGTATCGAACGCTGCACTGAGGTCTAGCAGGACAAGCACAGAGATGAGTCCACTGTCAGAGGCCATAAGAAGATCATTTGTAACCTTCACTAAAGCTGTTTCTGTGCTGTGATGAGCTCTGAAACCTGACTGAAACTCTTCAAATAAACCATTCCTCTGCAGATGATCTGTTAGCTGTTTGACAACTACTCTTTCAAGGATGTTTGATATAAAGGAAGGTTGGAGATTGGCCTATAATTAGCTAAGACTGCTGGGTCTAGAGATGCTTTTTGAGTAAAGGTTTAACTACAGCCAGCTTGAAGGCCTGTGGTACATAGCTGATCATTAGAGATAGGTTGATCATATTTAAGATCGAAGCATTAATTAATGGCAGGACTTCTTTGAGCAGTTTTGTAGGAATGGGGTCTAAAAGACACGTTGATGGTTTGGAGGAAGTAATTATTGAAGTTAACTCAGAAAGTGTTTGAGAATTATACCACGGAGTCAGGTACTTCTGATTAGAGACCTTAGTTTTCACAGGAGCTACAGTATCCAGAGTCGTACGCAGTGAGGAGGTGAAATTATTAACAAGATGATCGACCTCTGGAGCAGCGTTCAGATAGCTGCTCTGTGTTGGTACAGGGCACTGAAGATGATAACAGTGGGTGGATTATATTCTTAAACGTAGTTGCTGCACTTTCAGAAAGACGTCTACTGTGATGAAGTTACAGGTTACATGTATTACGAGAGTCGTTATTACTAAAGGAAGCCGACTAACTGAACATCTGAGCAGGAAAGTGCAGGAGAGAACGGTCGGTCGACTACAGTCTCTGCATAAAGCACGTAAAGATAACATATCAATATTTAATTCAATTGGCTAAAACACTGCTGTGCTTGTAACAGGAACAGGAAGTGGTACTCTACTGCACAGAGCGCCAACACCAAGTCAGAGCTCCACCCAAAGGAGAGGATTTAATCGTATATACCATGTGCCCACTGTGGATTTGTCTGTGGTTTAGATACTGGCTCTTCTAAGCTGCCGCCCAGAATTTTGCTTTGTGCTGCATAATGACAATAAAGAAGGACAGCAGAGCGTGCAGTGGTTAGCACTGTAGCCTCACAGCAAGGTCCTGTTTCAGTGATGATACCTTTGACTGCTGCTGCCTCTGTGTCACATGGAGCAGGGACTGATGGGACCTCACCGATGGCTGAGATGATATGAGTCGCCTCTGCTGAGGCCTCTAAATGGGACACAAATACAGAAGGCAAGAGCCGCTCAGGAGCTTCCATGTGTGTCACCACGCGCAAAGCCACTCATACACATAGTAAAGACCATCCATCTACTGGTTTCATCATCACTTCAGCTACAGTGAGGTAGTATTTATGGCAGCATAATGGCTTTAAAGCTATCAAAGATACAATGGCTGCTACAAACTAAGAAGCCTAATAGCAGTGCAAAATGAAATTTCACACGGGAGCAGAGCAACAACAGGAGAGTATAGGAGAAGACAGCTTACCCTGAGAGGCTTCTGCTGGGGCTAAACAACAGAGCGCACATTTACAAACATCTCAAAGAAGAACGGGTGGAGCTAGCAGCTAACAGAGCACACCGCCCCCCCCCCAGAGTGGAGAGTTTGCATCAGCAGATATTAAACGTTGGCTTGTCCCAGAGACATTTACAAGTGAGGCTGATTTGAATGAACTTGAATTAAAATAATATTAACTTCATAATGTAAATAATGATATTACGGCACTGTCGAGATGGCTGATGATCAGGCTGACTCTGGTGAACACTTTCATGAAACAACTGCATCCTTTGAACACCATCACAGTGGATTTTAAATCAAACTGTCAAGATGAGACTGAAGTGATGAAAGCTGAAAATCCTTCCAAGTCCATCGCTGCCTTTAATGTAGAATCCACGGACGTCACAAAACGCCACCTTTGGTTTTGCAACTGAAAGCGTGCTCTACAAGAGTCAGGTGACCAACTTTATACTATCACAGATTCCTGGTGCCATTTCAATCAGCAGTTACAATGTCAGCAAAAATAGTGACCTCGTACAGCACATTCCTTTACATGCATTATGAGGTGTCGCTAGATTTTCTTGCACGCTCAGTCGTCCAGGTAAAGAAATGTGGACGCAGCATCTTCAGCGTGTTAAAGTGGGTAAAATGCTCTCCCACTACGTTTTGACAGTCTACCTCTTCCAGGGTGTTCTTGAATTTGCTAAATGTTGCACAGGGTGTCCCCTAACCAAGGAAGGACTTTTGCGATTACCCACTTTAATCCCTCTGTCCTACAGGCTTCTCAGTGTCGCTGAGGTCGCAAGTGCATTTCTTCTTTTAAAGAATTTACCAGATTACTGACTCGGCCTCTCCTACAGTTGTTGCCAGCTCTCTCATACATCTGTTGGGTTTTCAGCGTAACGCTGGCCTCACTCACTGTACCAACATCACTTTGGAGCGCTTACTGCAAATTCCAGAAAAACAAACCAAACACAAGTCCAACTTTATCTGTTTCATTTGTAATGGAGTCCTTACAAACTTTGTCTCTGAAAGTGGTTTATTAGATATACAAGTGTCTATAATGTATAACTCAATAATCCAATACTAGTGTTAGAATCCTTGAAATGAAGCTGCGCTGGAATCACATCTTGGCTGAGTTCAAACCCACTGTGGTGGTGTACAAACACAACAGCCCCTTACTGTCACTGCACAGATGCAATGAAACTGTGGGCGCTCCACCCGACTACTGTGAACGAACTATAACAAAACGGAAATAGAAATAAAGCTGATAGAATCAGAGCACATGATAAAAGGCAGATGGCAACATGAAGCCATGAGTTATAATGACAGTGGGCGTCACACTTACCCTCTAGGCTCTGTGCAGGCTGACTGGGGGCGGGGCTGGAGTCTTTGACCGGACCCTCGGCTCCCTCCTTCTTCGCCGACTTCTTCACTTGTTTTTCTATCATAGAGGGCAGCTGGGCCAACTCCACCTTAACAGCAACCATTTAAATCGAAGCATACGTTATTACAGTGTGGTTCTAAAAACGTGGTTATTCTTTCTATACAAATATTTAGATTGTATTGTGTGGAAGTTTATTAGCTGATATCACCAATTCTGAGTCGAATTTTAACAGACACACACTGGAAAGGTGGAGGTATGGGGGTGGAGGTATGGGGGTGGAGGTATGGGGCTTCAATGCAGTCTGATCATTTGAAAAGCCATTGTAACGTACAGTGAATCCTCCTTAAACCATCAGAGACCAGACACTCACACATGGAGAGCCAGTAAAAGAAAAAATGCTCGACTTCAATTCTTCTGAACTGACGGTGAAACACAAACAAACTTTGTGTCCTGTAACTATGACTAGGATGAGCTGAGCACCGTACCCGTTTCTTTATGGGGAGGCCAGGATCTTGGGCAGCGGGTCCCAAAGCCAAACCCAGCAGCCAGTCTGAGTACGGGACGTTCTTCTCAACCGCTGCTCTGAACTTATGGTCCCATTTGGCGTAGAGTACGGTCCCTCCAATGCCACCACTTACTGTCAGCAAGCCGGCAACAACCACTTTGGAAGCACTACTGAAATGAAAAAGGACAAGCAGACATGAATGAATGGACAGTCTCGCTAACAGCCTTTGCACTCTGTGTGTATCCTAGTTCAGCCGACTTGCATATAGTGATCTCAGGAGGAAAGCGATGCTGTAGAAGCGGCACGCTCTTCACTACGATAGCACTGAAGATCTTCTCTTGAGGATGAGAGATCCGTGTTTTGAAACGACAGGGAGCAGTCGCATGTAAACATGGAGCCAGAGCGCAGCGGCCAGCGGGACACAGATTTTGGTGGCAGGCACAGCACATGTCGCATCCATGTGAGAGGCCCTTAAGAAGACAGCTGAAGCCCATGTGCTAGTCCTAAACAATTCATTAGTGTACTGTGTGTGTTGGTGTGTGAATGGGCTCATTGAGTCAGCACGGAGAAGATCTTGGAGAACGCACGGCTGCCGTGAACACTCAGAACAAGAGCTCTGAGTGAAAAACTGGATTACATCTGGAGGGGCTCGCTCGAACAACACCTTTGAGCGCAAATTGGATCACATCTTGGGGAAGTGCACTGCGGTCGGAGGTCTCAGAACCTGCTCTTTGCGCAAAAAGAACGACAACATCACGAACGTAAGTTTGATAACATCGTAGAAAGCTCGCGGCTCTCCAACGGGAGATTGAGAGACCAGTGTTGGACTGTAGAACTGCTTTGAAATTCATATGAGCTGTTCGCACTAAAGTAAAAAGCACCATCACTTCATGCGGAGACCCCTTCGGCGCCAGCTGCAGCCTCAAGGCTGGAGCTGAACAACACACCCTGATAACGACTGTGTTTAGACTGTTCCCCCCATTCCATGCAAGGCCCCCTGGGTTGGCTGGATGCGCTGCCTACGCCGGCTCTCTCTTACCCTTTACCCGCCCCTGTTGCTTGTCTTGTGTTTCTATGGTGTATTGATAGTCATGTGCTTTTGTGCTGAGGTGTTTTTTCTGTTATCAAACTGTTCTCCCACTAGGAGCTCAGTCTGAGTGGAGTTTTTTTCTCCTCCTCTCACCTCATGTTATGTATTTTTGTTGTTTTTTTCCTATCAGCCGACCTTCTGACGTGTCTCCCCAATGTGATGTTTGTGTAAAGTTGGTCAGAAGGTTCCTTTGTAAGTGCGCATGCGCCATTAGCGTGCTGCCTGCTGTAACCCTAATTTCCTTCGGGATTAATAAAGTATTCTGATTACCTGCTCTCTCCTGCTGTGTAGTGCCGACACTGCTGCAGACTGGTAAGAGGGATTCTCCTGTAGTTCTTCTGGAAAGTGGTGAGGAAAGCGTGGCAGTGAAAAGAAATCCATGTCACACAGATCCAGAACGGGCACACATTCACAGCAAGCACAGAGCAACAAATTTCAGTGCAAGCAACAGACTACACAATGTTTTCCTTATCGTCATATAAAAAATTGGGGAATTAGGTGCAGAGATGCTGTTCATAAGGTAAAAACAGACTTTGTGCAATTCTAACAAGCCTGAAAATCAGTACTTTGTCTGAACACCTTTACTCTTCAAAACAGCCTGAGCACTCTGAGCCATGCTTTCTTGTAATTACATTAAATAGCCTTCAGAAACAGAGGTTTCATTCTCTGTCAGGATGATGCCACACTGCTTGGATGGACACGGGTTAGTTTCAGGTCAGCTTCATCAATTGAATTTTTCAGAGGGAAGGTGGCAGTCAAGAAACCACTGATTTAGAGGAGAAACAGACAGGGGTGGGTGTGCCAACATAAACAAGGACTGGACTGAAAGAGCGCAGAGCGCAGTCCCAGGAACAGCTAAGATACTGCGCAGAGCAGCCGAGCTGGAAGGGTAGACCGCCCGCAGAGGCGCAGTGCTATACCGACAGGTCGATCACAACCAGCTAATCAGCATTTGATGATTTCAATTTTAAATTTCATGATATTCACGTCACACACGAGCGTGCCCATTAACTGTAGCGTAAGTAATATATGGATTTTAGTAATAAGTAAGTAATAAGTTTAGCACAGTTTTTCACTTGCTGTTAAATCATAAAAATAATTAATTTGTCGTCATTAAATCTAAACAACAATAAGCAAAACTGTTGATTTACCATTTAAAACAGATCAGCAAATGAAGTACAAAGCATGATTTCTGAGCAGTAAACTGCATTCTTATTTTGTAAATACAGATTCAGGTACATGGCGAACACATCCAAGCTGAGTCCGGCAGAGACGAACATGTTTCCGTGTCCGGTGGAAAGAAGAGCCGAGGTGCAACAGTGTGATGCTGTAGCCCAGGGATGTCGAACTTATTCCGGCCCACTTTAACAGGTGAGAGCCACCTTTCTGTCACTGTACAGAAGTCTGGCTGCACACTTAATCCCAGAAACAGAACATAAAGTTTTCGAGAACGCACATCATGCGTTAGTATTTGTGGATTTTACGAAGACAACCTGCAGCGTTTGTTCTGATTCATTATAAATACCACGTCTACGTGCAAACGCGTTTAAAGGCTAGTGCCGCTAGTAGCATAAAATACTGCTCCGGTTAGCTGGTATCAAACCTGTGGCCGATAAAAGGGCAAACAGACAAGTTTTGGTTTTTGCCATGATGACCTCTCCGCTCAAACTTAGCCAAACTCGTTAGCTTGGTTATGCTTAAAACGCCATTATCCATCTGTCACCGGAAGAAACCCGGCTAACGTTAGCATGCTGCGCTGTTCTGACAGCGTCCACAACCAATTGCATGGCATCAAATACAGCGCTCGACAGCACCGAAGAGTTAACAGCCCGAACTAGTAAATTCACTGTGGCACCTTGAAGCAGGCTCTGGGTCACTGAATGACAACACGCTAACGTTAGCCCGCGGCTGCGGAGCAGGCAGCAGGCTTACCCGGGCGGTAGCATTAGCCCCTCTCAGACACGCTCTCAGCATGGTCTTCTCCTGCTTTGGTTTCTGAGTTCGTAAATAAATTGACCTGCACAGAAACAGATAAATTCTTTGCTGCTCTTCTTCGTCTTCTCGCGCACTCTTCTTCTCCTCAGTACTTTGCGTGGATTAAACGTTTGCGTGCACAACAGCGCCCCCTTATGTTGTTCCCGTCATTCTTCCATCTTTTTTGATGTCCCACACATAGATTTATAAGAGCACACAAATCAGTTTGTCCACCTTCGTCCAAGCCTCGATCGAAGACATAAGTCAGACAGATGATCCTTATTTCCCCAGCGCTCCTAAACTAAGCTAAACAGATTCTCACCAGTGCCAGGCAGTTCTGGTTATCTATACTCTCTAGCATACAACACTGGTTATGTGTGAGCTCGTACAGTATTCCAGTTCAACACACATTTTCCACTAATTACTACATCAGCTGTGTGAAGTGTGTCAGAGAAACTGGTTTCAAAGTCACTATTTAAATCTGTGGCATGCTGTCCAATGATGGACCAAGTTTTCAACAGTTTTTAGCCAAAAAAAAAAATTCCCAAAAAAAGAAGAAACATTGATTTTTCTTGTTTGTTTTATTTATTTGTTTGTTTTTTTATTTCAAGTTCTATTAAAGATACAGCAGTAAGAAACAATTACATTTGTATTAAAACAAAAAGCCACAGCCCAATATTTCTCAAGGATAACTCAAAACAACATCATTGCCTCCGTTTCTATTAAGACGACTCCTCCGAGTTCAGACAGTTTCTATGCATCTGGAATCTTCTCAGGTAGAATATGAGAGACGTAAGCTCGCATTTGCACAAAACTAGATGCACACTCCAACAGGCCTCTCACTGGTACAGCAAGTGGGGGTTTTTTTGAATACCAAATTCTGAAACATGCGTCGTTAAAAATGTAAAATCTTGTCATAAAATACTCGGAACAGATAAACTACAACAAATGGCCCAAACGATGGATGGAGAAACATATGGTGAAAACAAAACTCAATATTAATAATAATCAGTGACTACCAGCCAAAGACACAGAGTGTGTCCACACAGACTCTTAGCTGGCAGCTGCAGCAGTTTTTTCTGAGTGGACTGTGTGAAGTCGATGTGGGGGGAGGACTGAACCATTCAATAACAAGCTATGCAATATTAGGCTCTGCCGTCCTTTGTACTTTGACCGGAGTACCGCAGTCTTCATCCTGAACAACACAACACAAACAATATCATTTAATACAGTGTTTGTAAGGGTGGCTTTTTCATCTGTGGATTAAACTTTGCACAACAAGTAAGGAGACCTGTGTTTGCTCCCATTGGACAGCCTGCTTGTTTCACCTTAAATGGGCCACATTTGCCAGAATAAACCAGAATAAACAGCAGAGTTGAGCAAAGAGAAAGCTGAGCAAACACGCTTCCTTTCTTTTTGTGCCAAGTTTACAAGCAATCCCACCATCATCATCTTTATTTTCTTAAAAACTGATGATCGTCTAAACAATGGACCAGATAAATATTTAAACCAAGGTTCCAGAAAGATTCAGTCAAAACCTCTGAATCAAACGCTACGATTGTCAGTCGTCAGCACGTGTGGGCCTCGACATTTCAGCAGCACCTCAGTGACTTCCACTCACCTCCACTGACAGGCTGTGTATCGGCAGCGAGGTCTGGGTGTTCTGGGAGTCAGTAATGGTTGGGAAATCTAGTTCAATGTCCATTACATCATCAAGGTTGAGCTCCTCACTGGTGGGAGAAGGAGAAATATACACATCATACATGAGGACGGCCAGCAGCTGACTGACGACGTGCAGAATGTGTACGAGTGTCTTACACGACATCGAGGGTCTTGTCCTGGCCTTCCTCTGCAGGGGGGTCCCAGGCGTGTAGTTTGACCTTCCACAGTTTGATCTGCTGGTCCCAGGAGCGACGACTGTACTTCCTGAACTTATTGGGAGTTTTTGGATGAACGCCTGGCTGACGCATGTGTCTGAAAAGAAGAAACACGAGGGTTAATGCTGACCAGTGTATTACACACACCAGCAGCGGGCAGGCTTTACACTGGATGCTCCACAGCACGCGTCTCTGTCGACCTACTTAGGAACTTCTTTGATGTAGCGGTCGTAGGCCAGCGTGTTCTTGCCATAGTTGATCTGTTTCTGTCGTCGTAGCAACACAGCTTCATCGGTTTCCATGTTATCTCCCTCTCTGGAGTCACAGCTGCAGCACACAGACACATTTAGTCCCGTGCACACAATACAAAAAGACACAACTCTAACATTCAACGCGACAAGAGCCCGACTTCCTTCATAATGATTTTACTCGTAAATGATTGTAAACACAAAGTTACTGTCGTGTTAAACAAGCCTGTGTTACCGTTTAATGAACAAAACTCGGAGTTTTTACATTAGTAACGAGCTCAAAGCCGTGACATGGCAGTTAAAGCGATGTTTGAAACGTCGTGTTTCAGCCTCGCTGTCACAAGGACAGAAACCCTCATCGTCTCATAGCAGATATGATATTTATCGCATCATATTCTGATGCTGAGCACTTTACTTTTTGTTACCACATAACCGAGCTCCATTAGTGCAATCTGTTTTACCGTACTCGCTGCTTTGTTCGGTGATACTGCATTGATTTTATTTCATGTTTCCATCATTTTTGGGATGAATACATTTTGTCTTGCCTTATTTAATGGTAAAACTACATTGCACACTTGTATAGCTGCAGGTGGACATGTGGTTTGAGAAGCGAGTGTTCCATCAGTTCGTGAATATTCTGAGTTTAAAGGTCTGTGAGAGAATGAGATACCTTCCAGACGAGCCAGACGAGGCCCTTCTCTCCCTCTGGGTGAATTCTGCCCCCAGTATCCTCCTCCTGTAACTGAACACAGTGCAAACAGTGAGTCTGCAATCCAAAACAGGAAGAGAGTATCTGCTTTCATGTGCTTAAAAGACACCTGAAATGATGCAGAAACTGTTTAATTACCGCTGCATGTCTCTGTGCACATCCCTCCTCATCTCATCGTCCTCCACCTGGCTGCCCCAGTCAGCCTGCCGACCACAGCGGGACACTGAGCCTGTGCTCTCTGGTGTAGTGAAGCTAGGAGGACAATACCACAGGTTACACACACACAGGGATGTTACTGCTACAGTTCCAGCAGATGTCGTGGCCACATGTTGGTAATGGAGTCAGTAACCTGATTTTTAGAGTGGTTCATTAGCAGAGACTGGCTTGCTTCACTCAGTTATAGTGTAGTTAGATTTTTTTAAACACTACCATTCAAACTAAAATCATTCTAATAATTGTTTTTCTTTTTCTTCTCGAGCCTACACTGGAGTTTGGATGTGAACTACACAGACCAATGAAATTCTCACACTGCACGGTCTACATTTAACAAAGCACCTTTGAGCAGGGCCATTGAAGCTGTGGGTTTTTGGTCCAGTCTGAAACATTTCCCCAACAAACGCCAAAAACCCACAAAGCTTCAGCCGCCTCGTGGCTTTTCAGTTACAAGTCCGCTGCCTTACATGTTTATCACTTTCCACATTAACTGATCTTACTCTCACCTAGTATGTCTGCGATCAGGGTGTTTGTAGCTGGAGTCGGTGTGTCCGTTCCTTCCTCTATCGATATCATCTGCCTCGCTGTTGCTCCGCAGGCTCCCATTGATCCCCCTCTTCCTGCAGTGGGACCACCGAGATGGGCCAAAGCTACACAAGAAGACACAAAACACGTGCAGATTTAAACATGCTAATTCATTCTTGTTTTGATATTAGATTTCTGCAAACACGTCTCAAAAACATTCTCTTCTGTGTCAAATTAGAAAAAATAAATCACGGCTGTTAAAAATGCAAAAGCAGCAAATACATGCATGGACTGCAAACACACGGTGGGACGCACGGTCCCACGCAGGAAAGCACTCATGATCGTTTCACGTCTCCGTATTCAAAAATGGCAAAGCTGCACTAACTGTTTCAAAATCCGGGAATTTCTTTTAAACCTTCTTAGACAGATTAAAGTCTAGAGAAGCTGAACTTTCTTCAATAATAAATGGTTAGTTGAGTACAGTGGGTAAAACTGGAGCCATACACTTCCTTTAATAGACTATTTCTCCCGCCAACTTCTTCCGATTGTGCGGACCATCATCCATCTGTGACTCTTGTTTTTCCTGGAGGGCACTTAGGATTCTAATATCAGAGGTTACAACTACAGCTGGTAACCACCTGTCACGGGTCATCCACTCACTTGTGTGTTACACTTAGCATTCACAGTCCACAATGTACTCGAGCGTTAGCTTTAGCAGTTGTCTGTATTTAACGCCTTACCGTCACCTTTTTACCCGCACTGTTAGCTAGCGTCACTGTCAGGTCCACTGTTCACGACAGACCTGCTACAGACTGCTAGCTTCTACGAGCTTAAAGAAAATAAGGTAACCATAGATACTAGCAAGAACACAGCGTGTACTAGAGTCACGCGGGTCCATCAGGTACAACAAATGTTTTTTAGCCTTCAAAATGTCCAGATCATCTTTGCAGACAAAGGTTAAGCTAATCTGACGCAGTGGCTTCCATTTAACGAACACAGACAAAGGTTTAGCCGCTAATGACAGACTGAGGCGGGAATGTAAACAGACCTTTTTTCGTGCTCGATGTTGTGATCCTCACGTCGCCGCTCTTTGGTCCAGTCAGACATGTTCTCGGTTAAAAAACAAGACTGCGTAGCAGGAGACTTCTTTGTGCTCAGCTGGGAACTTACAGCACCTACAGTCTGAAGATACGCGCCAACTCTGAAAGACGCGCGACCTCAAACGAGCCAATTGGTCACGTGGCCGGAAGTAGGAACGGAGGAAGACCACAGCTGTCGAATATGTGCTGGGCTGAAAGAGTGTGCTCACGCTGTGTCTATGGCGTTATTTTTGTGCAAATAACGCCATGTGTATCCCCCTCTGGCAATAGTCGTGCGGTTTTCTTGTGGCCTCTGGTATACACAGCTTCTCTGAGCTGGCTCCAGGATGTTTAACTGCGGATGTGCTCGATCGACGAGTGGCCAGAGAAGGGGCGGGCCTAAGGTGCTGCGCTCTGCCTTCTTCTTCTTCTTCTTCTTTATATGGTTGGCAAACAGCAAAATGACGCATTACAGCCACCAACTGGTGTGGAGTGTGGACCGAAAAGACAAGAGAAAAAAAATCAAATCCTCCTGAACAAATGGGTCTGCCTTAAGAACCAAAACACAGCCTGATAACTTTCACTTATAGAGTTCGTGCGAAATAAATCAAGCAAGTCCAACTTCACTCTCATATCGTCCAGCTTTTTGATCAGTTGTCTCCTTTCAGCATCATACTTAATGCAATAAAACGTGTTCTGTTGTTTCCTGTTCCCTACTGCAGTCACACTCCCCTGTACAGTGTTTTCCTATTAAAAACAATGTGCTATTTTATTTATTTATTTATTTTTAGAAAGAGGGGCAATACATATTAATGAACATTTTAACAAATGTAAATATGCCAGATTACAGCCTTGGGCTAATTTCCATCTGCAGACCCTCTGGCAGGTTGGTGTTAAACACAAGTTAGTAAAAAGATACAGAGACACTATTTACAGGTCATGTGACAAGGACAAAAACAGTGATCACATTATACTAGAACAAACAATGACGAGGAGAGTGGACACAGAGGACAGTATAGATAACAATAACGGAAACACATCAATTATATTGCACAAACCCCAGTATTGCACATGCCCTGACTGTCCTGACACTGCACTGACCCATTGCACTAACAGTTGTTTCCCTTTTTGTAATACACTAACTCTTTTTCCCGTCCAATATAAAACATGATTATTAAACATAATCACATGTTTGTGTGTCCCTCAGCCGCCCTTTTAGGTGACTCATAAAGATGGGTAGACTTGTACTTTCCCTCACCGACAGTGGAAGACTATTCCAGAAGCTCACTCCCTGATATGACAGAGCATCTGTGAAAAGGTGGTCCGTCTGAGTGCCAGTTCACAATCACCTCTAACAGCGGCTCGAGTCAGTCGAGACCCGGCAACACTGCTAGACTTTTGTTTAATAAAATCACTGATTGGTGGAGGCGCCAGACCATGTATAACTTTGTATAATAGACAGGCAGATTTAAATGATTTGAAATTAGTAAAATTTAAAAACTTGGATTTTTCTAAAATTTGACAATGGTGATATGAAAAAGGGGTTTTCATCTAATATTTTCAATGCTCTCTTGTAGCACACTTCAATTGGCCCAATAGCAGCAAAGCTCGTATAGCACCAGCTTGTAATACAGTATTCAATATGAGCCGGTATCATAGAGTGCAGGAATGTAATCGCTGCTGTGTCTGTTAATGATGTGCAGATATGTCTGAAGTTCTATATTAACATTTACAGTTTTCACTACTTTTTTAACGTGTTTTTAAAGGATAATTTTGAGTCTAGTAGCACTCCCAAACACTTAAATTCCTCAACATTAATTAGTTCTTGTGCACCCAAGCAGACTTTTACTGCAGCCACGGTTGTTTTAGGTTTACTGAAAAACATTGATACGGTCTTTTTAACATTAAGGCACAGGCATGAGTCATTCAGCCATTTTTGTAAATCATGTAATGCCAGTGAAAGCTGATGGGCTGCATCATCAGCAGTTCTGGCTTGTGTAAAAATTACCGTATCATCAGCATGCATATTCAAACCAGTGTGTCCGAATCTAAGTCGAGATATAACCATGTCGGAATGTGTCATTTATAAGAAGCACGTGGCAGCAGTTTAGTCCACAGAGATATCATGTTCATATGGTGGAAGAGTTCGTAATGCTGTAGAGAGACTGCATCACAATAGTTTCCCCCCATAGCCCATAAAAATAATTACATCTTACTGTCTTATATTTAAGTGCTGTGATCCGGTGGAACTCCATTCTGCTGATATCATTCCGGTAAAAGCTTTCCTAGTTGTGACATTAGACAAATTTAATTAGATGTGCATTCACCAGAATCTCAGGAAGCTGTGACTTTACATTTTGTGACTTAGAACAATAAGGTCCTGCAGTCCCTGATTCTGATTATTAGATTTGGAGCAGAAGGTGTCAGGTGTTATATTACCAGTGTCATTTAATAGGTGCATCATATACCAGATTCTGTTCTCCTGCCAGTTTATTTAGCAATAAATCTTTATTCCTAAATACCACATATCTACTGTTCCACAGTGGTGGATTATGAGGGCTGAAGTTGCTTGTAGATAATTTCAGTATAATAATTATGAATGAAATTAGTCTTTGTGTTTTTCTGTCACAATCACATCTTAGAAGAAAACTCGTGACCCACGGCTTCTTAAATATTCAGTTAATGATATTAAACATCAAACTGTCTGTTTTTAAAAGAAATCTTAGCCATTTTATTTAAATGGTAACATTAATGCACTCGACAATAATGACTTTCATTCCTCTATTTACACTCTTTATTTATTATTGCTTTTCTAATGTAGTGCATTTTTCTAAATTAAGTGAAGTTAGCCTTGTTTATAGCTTTTACTGCAGTCTTGGAAAGTGGCCAGGACCAAACTGGAGTCTTCAGATGCATTCCATCTTTAGTAAGTTAATTATGTCTATAACGTTTTCCCTAAATCCAAGCAACTCTGAGGAAAGACTGGAAATTAAATAAAAACTCATTTAACCCAACATTGTTTTTATTTATGTGCACAGGAGCTGTTCAATAACAGAAATACTGATGTAAATAGTATCTAAAAAAGACAAATCCAAAGCACACACATGACTGTATTACTATAAACTGTTACAGTGAATGTCTGCACGCCACAGTAGCTTGGAGCATTTAAAGCCACAGAGCCAGTGTTGTTGCCTACAGCTTGTCACAGAGTTTTGTCATAGCGCTGCTGACTCAGCCTCCTGGAGACGTTGCTTTCGTAAGCTCCCCTCCTTTTCCTGGGAGGTGCTGGTGTTTACATGGATGTGCTCGTGGTGCTGGCTGGGCTCTGTACCAGTACTGGGTTCCTCTGGTTTCATACCTAGCTCTGTGGTCGGCATGAAGCTGGACACTCTGGTGACAGTGGCAGAGAAAAGGACACTAAAGAAACTGATGGACATTATGAACAATGCTGGGCATCCTCTGCACACGGCCATAAACAACCAGAAGAGTCTGTTCAGTGACAGGTTGCTTCTCCCCAAGACAAGAACTAACAGACTTAAAAACTCCTTTGTCCCACACGCCATCAGACTGTTTAACTCCTCTCTGGAGGGGAGAGGGAGGGGAGACAGGAGGACAAAGGAGGGGGGAACAACTAAGCTGTAGTGCCTCTTCACCTCACTGTGCAATACCTTTTGTGCAATACTTTTGTAAATAGTCAACAGTGCAATAGACTCAATACTTGAAATGTGCAATTCACTTGTATTTTTATTTTTTATTCCTATTTATTCTATTTATCCCCTTTGTATATTTTATTTATATTTGTCTCTGTATTTATATATATATGTGTGTGTGTGTGTGTGTGTGTGTGTGTGTGTGTGTGTGTGTGTGTATATATATATATATATATATATATATATATATATATATATATATATATATATATATATAATATATATAATATTCTGTAACTCTGTAACTTCTGTCGGTGCTGTGCTTTTTTGGAAATCGAATTTCCCAGAGGAACCCACCCGAGGGATTAATAAAGTTCTATCTAATCTAATCTAATCTAACCTCAGTACCATTTGGGAATAAGGGAATGCAATGTTGTATTGGCCACAAGGAGACTGCCCATTTCACTAAAAAACTGGAAAAGAACTGTTCCCTTTCCATTTGATTTACTATTGTCCTTCACTTTGCAGACATCAACACGTGTATTCCACCTGCACACTTTGTCTGGGCAGAAAGGCTTAAAACTGGCCTGACAACTTCTCTGAAGTTTCTTGCCACAAAGGTTTTTTGTTTGATTTGGAGGTTGTGAGGTGTGAGTTGATTGTATTGTGTCTTGCTGAGGCCATCATCTTCATGATAGCGGTGCTACTGCATCAGGTCTATGAATGAGTATTACAGTCTTCAGGACTTTTGTGCCATGCTGGGGCAGCAGGTGGAGGGTCGCAGTAATGTTGTGGGGACGGAGCTGGACTCCCTTAGGGTGGTGTCTGAGAGGTGGATAAGGACAATGGTGGATAATACCTCCCACCCACTCCATGATGTGCTACAGGAGCACGTTCAGTGAGAGGCTGAGATTACCCATAATGCACCACTGAACAACACAGATTGTAGCCACCTGAATTCTGTTTTCTTACCACTCATGATTCAACTGCATAATCCTAGGTATGGTGGCTGAAGAAGGACAATCAACTCTGGCCACCATTCATCTGCAGTACATGTAGGTTGTCAGTCCACCATTTACCTCAACAGTCAATAAACTTTTATATGATGGCAGGACTGTTTATCAAAGGGAAAGTGTGACGCTTAGGAGCCAGCTAGCTGACATAATGTTACCTTTTAACCACCTGTTGTTGTTATTTAGCCGTCTCGTTGTCATCTGTCCAGAGAATAAAAAGCATGTTCATGCATGTTTTTCCTGTGTTAGAGCCTTGATTTCAATTACAGACAGGAGGCTTGAGGCGAGGAAGTAGAAGAATGAGGGGGAGCAGAGATGGAGGAAAAAACAGAAATCTATAAATCTTCAAATGTATGTTGTATACAGCGCTTTGAGTAGAAAAGTGCTATATAAGAATCAGTCCATTTACCAAATGTTAAATTGTCATGTATAGCATTAATGAGCTATTTGCGATATTTAAATTGTAAATAAAGGCCTACTGCAGATGTGGCCGGCAACGTCAATTTTGGCCACTGTATTTAAAATGACGGGGAAACATTTTGAGTACAATTTAAAATCTTATATATTTTAATCTTATGCATTATGTAAATTAACTAACTTTCCTGAAAATAACCAGTGATTTTTTCTTTCCTTTTTTAAACGATTGTTTACATCGCGATTGTGTTTTCAGGATAAATGAGGCAACATGCTGTTTAATGTGATCGCTGTTTTTGTACCGTAGTTACGGTGTTACAGCCCATTACTTTAATTATGTCCGTAAGATGCGGAAGGATCCTCTCGTAGAGGAGCAAAAGTGACGCAGGCGCAAGAGTCACCGCCGCTTCTTGTTTACCATAACAACTGGCGACGCTTTCTCCTGATTGGCTGCAGCTACATCCTGTTTTCCCAGGCTTCTGCCATTTAGATGCTATTTTAAACGCTTCCTTCGTGGATTAACGGGAGCGTCTTTAGGAAAGGCGTAAGTCAGTAATAAGATCGTTGGCTGGCTCTTTCAGTGAGGCGAAACGTTAGCCACAGTCAAGTGCGGATAGCAGCGCTGTGTCAACGCTAACATGAAGCTAACAGCGTTTCTTCTTCTGCGGGGAAAAAGCCAGTCGGTACTCCCCAGAGAAGTTCTTCTGTTGAGCCGAGATGCCCCAAAGATGGACGCAGAAACACAGTTTTGATAAGTAAGTGTACGATGGCTGGAAATAACACATCTGCTGGCCCTAACTAGCCTTTGTTGAGCTGACTGTGGTGACTCCATTAGATCATTGCCGATGTTGGACACAGGAAGATATTAGCATGTTTTCCATGTCCAGAAGAAGAGCACAGACTCATGGATACACTGAGCTTTTACACCGTCATCTTAAAAAAAGGACAAGTGAAGTTGGAACATGTAGCTCCTGTTGTTGGGTGGTGTTTACATTATTGTTGAAGATCTGTCAGAAAGTTCACAGACTGTCCCCACTGAAGCAAACAGGCGAGCACTGTCACAGAGTCTGTCGTGTAGACACAGCAGAGAGCAGTGTGGCTGAACCACAGTGTGATACACAGAAAGCAAAGAGGACACACTTGGCATTGCTGACAGAGTATAGCAGGCAGCCTTTTTAGATGTCAGCTGTTCATAAAATGATTGTGGAGTTCATACCTTTTCTTCATATTCACATCACTGACAGATGATTTGGAATATAGACATTCTGTGACAACAGAAATGCTGGAGAGTGAATTCTGAAATAAACAGGCCCCTTTCTGTGCCTTGAATTCATGTTTGTGCTTCGTCCTTCCACAGCTTTGTCTACTATGGATCACAACATCCCAGAGATACTGAAAGATGCTGATGTAGAGCGAGGCCTGATCGGTAATACACATACATGCCTGCACACACACAAACACACTCATGATTGGTGACATGGCCAAGATGTGCTGTGATAGGCTCCAGCCCACGACCCTGAGGAGGATAAGTGGAAGAGAATGGATGGATAGACTCGCATTACAGATTGTGAAGATAAAACATATTTTAGAAGCTACTAATAAACCAAGGGCACAACAAATAACAGAGCGCACAAAGAGCATTATGGGAAAGATGAGCTTCGTGTACTGTGTGGCATTAGTTCTGCTAAAATAAAGACCATTCAAAACAAAACAGAAGGCTCACTGTGAGAGTTTGAACCGGTCACTGTCGGCTTGGATTAATTCTCCACACTGTGGCCTCTCTGCCCAGTTTAGCTGTGGTTTCCCCCACTGGTCTGCACAGCTGTGTGCCTGTAATCCACTCAGCATTTCCTCATTAGTCGCCACGTTAATGATAACACATGGCTAATGTGGCTGCTGGATAACTGCTAATAATGAAATGGCTAATGTTAGCGTGCGTTAGCATTTCTGAGAACTGTTCAGTACTTTAATGCAGCTGAAATGAGAACTTTACTGACCTTAGAGTTGTGAACGTCAGCTGTTAGTGAGGGGTGGAGCTGTAAGCTCGTCTGTTTGAGGCAGAGACAGCTCTGTTTGTATCCACACTGTTGCAAATGAGTATTTAAGTTTAATTTTAAGCTTAATATCGATTAATACAACCCTAGAATGTAAGCAACAAATGTATAAATGCTTTTGTAATTGATTCCAACCTGCTTCACACAGCTGCAGTTACAACAAGCATGCACAAAGAGCCCTGTTTAAAATGAGTTTCAGCTCGCTCTGCTGATTCCCCGTGTCTGCATTATTAGACAGCGGCACGGTAACCTCTAATGTTCCAGTTTAGACTTTTACAGCTTTACTGTGCAGTCAGATAAACAGGATCACTGAGACCACACTGAGCAATAAAATGATCAACTAATTTCCTCATTCGTAAAGTGTCAGAGAGCCAATTCATTGCAGAAGTTTTGATTTCTACAAACACTGAAATGTCAGGAAGTTGCAAGTTTGCTATTCTGTGCTCTTAATATGAGCACTTTTACAGCAGCATTTAATGTCAGCTCAGCATTAAGCCGACTCTGTGATGCAGAATCACATCAAACGTCTCTGCAGAGGGTTTTACACACACTCATCATTCGTTGGTCACAGTGAGGATCTGGACATAGTGGAAACATCTCAGTGAACATGAGGCTAAAATGGTTTTAATGCATGAAAACTAAACTAAATGTATCGTAAAGTGACATTTTAGAGCTAACCTGTAGACTGATTTGTAATCTGATTACATCTGATATTCAGTCATTGAATGCTGCCAACATTTTGGTCTGGAACCTTAATGGAGACGTGGGGTGTCTCCAGACCTCAGTCCTATCTGTGGAGCGAGCTGGAGCTGGAGAGGAGAAGGCCAACAGTGCTGCTGAGATGTGAGCAAGCCTGGAACGTCTGACCGCTGTGCTGTTCTCCACCAAATACTGAGTCATCGTTTGCTCGGGGATCAAATACTTATTTCACTCAATGACATGAAAAGTTCATTTAGAACTTTTATGTAACATGTTTTTCATTTTTGTTGGTTTATGAAATGAATTCGATTGTTTATTTCTTTGCAATGAGCCAACTTATAAACTCAGCAGTGGGTGTGCAGTCACCTATAATTATTATATGTACGTGGCCACATACATAAAACATGATTAGGCCTAACAGTGACACCTCGGCCTCTGTGTTCAAGATGACAAGGCAACGTTACAGCTTTGCAGTAATATGTATATATTTTATATATGTATTACTGTACCTTGAACATATTACATGAACCAATGAAATGTGAGGGATTTTGAGCAGGATGAGCTACGACTGATCATTCATTGTTGTTGTTTCTTTCAGAGCAGTTTCACTTCCTGTTTGCTAAACAGAGGATCTGAGTGCAAATGGTATGATTTATATATGCAGCACAACATGTTGTTTTTCTGCCCGATACTACGGCACAATTTCTACTAAGCTGATTGATCAATAAACATTAATCCTCCACTGTCCATGTGAACATAGCTCCTCCCATTTCAGTCTTGACCTCAACCCAGCCCTGATTTCTTTATATTTGGAGTGAGACCTTGTAGTTTTTCAAAGGTTTTCCTCGGACTGCTTTTGCCTGTCCTGACCCTTTACTGAGGACTGTTTAGGTTAAGCCACTTCACACTGGCCTCTGCATCATCCCGTTCGGGTTGCTGATTACAGATGTTCATGTCTCGTTCCTTGCAGCAAGCTGAGGTGTTAATCAGGAGCAGCTTTAACCCCAGTCTGAAGTGGTTATTCCGGGGTCACGGTCAGGATCAGGAAGAGAAGAACTTTGTAGTGGCTCACAACCTGGTGTCCCGCTCCTCCGAGCGCCTGCTGCGCCTGCAGCAAGCGCTTCTTTCTGTGGCGCCTCAGTGGCAGCTGGTGGGCAGCGCACGGCTGTCTCAGGTGAATTTATACAGTTTGCAGTGTAACTGGATTGTGATGGGTGTGAGGAGAACATGAGTGAATGAAAGCTCTCGTAGCTTAATCTCTTCAAAGATTACATCCTCAACATTCTGACTCTTTAATTGCCATTTTTGGGATGAGGTCATAATATTGAACAAACATCGATCTTGTTATAACTGAGTTCATAATCTCCTCTCTCCCACCTAATCAGGTCTGTTTTAAAGGAATGCCAGATGAAGCTGGGGTTCTTCTCCTGCCCTCCTCATCCTCCCTGCAGGGTAAATACAGAGCTCAGTGGAGACTCCTGGAGCAGCGATCCCTGCTGATTTTTATACACGAGTACACGAGGAGGGCTCGGCTAGCAGCGGTTTACATATCCAGTGTGAGCAGACTGTTGGAACATCATCGGCAACACCTTGCACCTCAGCAGGTGAGGCCGAGCGCTCAGCACTGTGTGATCTAAAGCTTTCTGAGCACTGTGTCATATAGTCACGCGCTGTACATCACACTGTGCCAGAGGCTACCAGAGGGAACTGTCCAGTTGTGCTGAACGTTTGCGTCTTCACATGCACCTTCACTGGGCGATGTAATGAAGAGTCTGTGTAACAAATCACAGACGTCCGCCACAACCAGTAGTTGGATAATTGTTAAAAATGGTTGCAGGAATGCTTCTGTAACGTCCAACATTTGACATCTTTGTCAAAGAGTTTTAGATTTCTGTATCGCCACCAGTGCCTGTTCACACAGTCACAGTCATTCTGCTCTCTTTTCCAGACCCCGTCAACTTCATGCAGGCTCGATCTGGGTTCACTGAGTCAAGAACTCAGAGTTCATCTCAATCACTGGTCTTGCCTGTTTTCCAAAGTCCAGTCTGACCACTTCTTGAGACGTGCTGCTGGTCAACATACCAGGCTACTGCTAAAGATCAAGGAATCACTGGACTTACTTGGTCTGCAGGCTCTGGTTTTGATGGAGCACTATGTCCAAGCGATCCTGTCTTCTGTATTCCAGACTGACTTAGACTCTGTACCAAAAGAAGTCTTGGAGGATATTTTAACAGGGACTTATCATTACAACCAGGTTGTTGATGAGCAGAGAGGTCAGCACAGCGCCTCCAAGCTAAAGACTGCAGTAATGCAGCAGGCACATTTTTCCACATTGGATTCCAGTCTTCCAAGGATCAAAAGCCATCGCCCTTCTCCTTTCTCAGTCAAAGAGTTAATGATGATTTTAGCAAGCTATCATGCAGAAATGGCAGCCAAGCAGCTGCACTACTGGGCTTCAGAGCCGCCCTGTTACTTCTGTCAGATCCACAGCAACCATGAGACTTGCACGTGTGCTCAAAACCCCACAAGTCTCAGCTGTGGGATTTCCACATTGAGATCTGAGTGGACCTGGGAGCAGCTACATTATACATATCTAATTTCCTCTCCTCTTTTCTCCATAAGTCGTCCCACCCTCCAGATGTCTTGTCAAAATAAAAATACAACACTTCCTGTTTACACGCCTGATGTCCATTTGAACAAGCCAGTCGTGGAAAATCGTCCCTCTGTTTCAGCCAATCCCGCAGATACAGAACATAAAGAGGAGAACTCTAAAAGAGAACAAAGTAACCGGTGTCAAAAACGCACGTCCCATTCTGCTTTTACTCAGAGCGGCGTAGAAGCGTTGGACTTGGTTCAACCTGATCCGACACGTTTAGAAAGCGGCGCGCTTCTGCAGACAGCTTCACCTTTGTTAATGAGCTCCCAACGTCTCCGAGGCGTGCCACCGTCAAGGATTTTCCAACTTCAGCGTTCCTCAGCAGAGCTGCTTTTTCAGGTGTTTGTTTCGTCCAGTGATCTGCTGGCTCCGCTGGTTTCACATACACCCACACCAGAAAGACTCAACGAACAGCTGCTTCAAACCCCAGCAACGGACGTGGTAAATGGGAAGGTTGACTCAACGAGCTTGAGCGCTCGAGTACCAAATACACCCGATCCAGTGGAATTAGACAGAGAGAGCTCGAAACTGAACAAAGACCAAAATGTGGATAGAATTCAACAGGAATGGGCCGAACTGGAAATAACTGTGCCAGATCCCACCAGCAGGTATGGTCACACCATTGTTACCACCTACCAATGTTACTGGTAGTGTTTCTGCGTCCGCGTCATTCTTTGTAGGGATGTTGAGTCCATTCATATCTGCCTTACATGCTGGGACAGACCTCTACTGTATTCTTAGAAGCAGACTATGACTGTGACTCGTACAAGTGTGGTGTTTATTGTAAACATATAGAAAGTGCTGTATGAAGATGTCACATTTGATCTCTGACCTCTTCGTCAAGGTCAATAAATGGATCTAAAGATCAAAGTAGTAATAATGCTACATAAACTACTTAAAACGACGTTTCTTACCGCCTGTTTGTATTAATGATTCATGGCAGGTTCTAAATAGCAAGTTACTTTGTTCCTCTGACGTCTTCTTCAAGCTCAATAAGGTTCAACTTTAATTAGTTTAAATTTTTCATAAAATGAACAACAATGAAAACATGATCTGGATTTATGGGGATTCTAAATATCACTCTACAGGTTCCAGTGTCACATTTACACTCAGGTCTAATTTCTGCCACATCCTTCAAGTCGGCCCCAGAATGTGTTATTTTAAAGAAAGTGTTAATAGAAATGGAATGAACTGCCTTGTTAGTCAGAAATATGCTGTTATATCCTGATCGATCTTGATTCATTCGGGGAATATCTTGAAGTTCATGCAATGATGAAGTTAGTGCTGTTTTGCCACATGCATGAATTTGCACAATTCTCTTTGAAGTAAAATTGACAAAGTAAACCATGAAACAAAGACTGAAAGCAGTTTTCTCCTGACAGAAGTTGTTTTTTTTTGTTCTTCCCAGTTCTTATGTTGTCCCTGTTGGGCATTCCCAAACTAATGATTATAGTAAGCTGGACAACTGCAGGTGGAGGACAGTCGCACACAGTCTATCTGTTGTAATTAAATGTGCTATATAAATAATTAAACTATTAAACTATCTGATAATATCATGCATTCATTCCGACTCGTACTGTCTTGAAAGCGACGCATTAAAAATGCAGACTCGGGCCAAGAAACACAGTCTGTTTCTGAAGAGATGATCATTCAGGCATGAAACCAACACCTTCAGGTGGTGTAGGATTCATGGAAACGAGTGCATGTTCCTACGCTACTACAGTGTTTCTATCAAAGGATGGTTAAACATTAAGAGGTGATTTGTATCTTTCAGATCAGAGAAGGAGGAGATGTTTGAAGCAGACACAAAGACACTGGAGTCGGACCTTGTTTGCTGGTCTCACTCAGTCCAGTGGTTAGACCTGGGTGAGTCTCTGGTCTTTGCTGATCTGCTTGAACAGTATCATACCCTGCTGAGGGCTTTCTGCAGCAGAGCCCTGTGGCTGCAACTACAAGTCCCTGTAGCAGGACACACTGCAGGAAGCCTCAACCTCCAGGAGCACCACAGGGGTTTCCAGGTCATCCACCGGCTGTGTCAGGCTTCAGACGCTGGTAAGAACGTGGCCTCAGCAGCCACTGTGCCCACCGTCTGATGATAGCAGACATGTATACGTAAAGTAGAGTCCAGGCTGAGCGTGTAGTGCTGTAATGTTGTACACTGCTTTCCTTGTTACGTTTACTTTGCTGCTTTGTCTACAGCAGCTGTTTTGTGTCTGCGTTGTGTGTAACCGCTTCATATTTTCTCTTCCTTTGGAATGGACACGTTTCTGTTGTCTTATCCACGTTTGTGATTGGTCACATTAATCTATGAGCACATTCACATGAAAGTGGGGGCAGAGTGGGAAACGCTGAGCTGACTGGAGCTTTGCCTAAACTTAGAGTCAGTATACAGAAGGTCTCTCAGTTATGTTAAATATTTATGAAACTCCGGGGAAAGGCTCTCAGATACTCTGAGACTCAATGATGATCTGCACAATCTGAGTGCCTGATCGTTGTGTTTGCTTCTGGCACACATTTGGACCTGATGGATGGGGGAGGCAGTGTGCACAAAAAAGAATCGTCTAATTTCAAAGTGTTTTTATCCCGCAGCCTCTCATCAGTAATGATCACAGCTTGTGCTGTCAGAAGGAGCTGGGGGGAGCTTCTCAGCACTCAGGTTAACAGCAAAACCTCCGAGAGCAGCTCGACTGCAAAACTCTTTGAAAGGAGAAAACCGAGCATATGAAATTGTGTTGTGTGTGTGACACTCCTTGTTGTGTGTTGTAGATCAAGTTCCAAAGGAGAGTGAAGTCATGCTGGAGGACCTGAGTCTGTGTGTGTTACTGGTTACTGCACATGCTCAGTGGGACTATGGTTAGTGCGCTTAGACTCACACACTGACCGGTCTGCTGCTCTGACCTTACATATTACATGTTTTTACATATATGTCATTTTTGTTTTAGACACGGTGTGATGTCATTAGCTTTGATTTCATATTTGATTGACCAGACACACTAAGTTATTTTTAAAATCATGTTTTACTTCATTTTTAACAGCAGCAGAATTTCCAACAGTTGATAAATATAAAGTAGAGCTGGGCGATATGAGATTTTTTCATATCACGATATGTTTTTTTCATTTCAGGCGATAACGATATCTATCACGATATAAGCCAAATAACTATATTTGTAAGATTTAAATGTGCCGTTGCTCACAAGTAAAATGTGAAATAATCAGCAGCTTGTTTTTATTTAAATATTTATTTCCCATAATAAGTTCAACAGGGTAGATGTACTTAAGGAACATGAGACTTTTTCAGATAAATAAAGGCAAATATTGCAAACTACACAAAAGGCAGCCGCTAAAGCGTTTAAGTTTCAAAACAGAACAAACGAAACAGACTAAACTGTCAATTCCACTTAGAAACAAAATATTAATTCTAAAAATAAATCTTAGTTTGTTTTACAGAAGAACAGACAAAACTGACTAACTTTTGTCAATATCAAATAAACTGAGAACTAAAAGGAAATTCTCAATCTCTCCTTGTTGTATAGCTGAGCTTTTCAAACAGCTGTAACAGTTACTTCAGTCTGACAAAAGCCGAATGACGAATCAGCGCTTCCAGTCAGAGACTGAGCTGCACCGCTTTATTGTATTTCCAGACTTGCTTTCGGCACATTTACAGTGCAGCTACTCTGCTTTTGTCAGACTTGAAATAGCTGAAATACCTCCACACTACAGAGCTTCTGTGGCTCTTCCGTTCAACAATCTCTCCGGCGTTGGAGCCATCATCTGTTTTCTCTTCGGTAACCTTCGGTCACGCTCTCGGTTGATTTTTCTCTAGTCGGCACACTCCTTTCCTCCATTACCCGGGCGGCACGGCGGCTGGCTGCTTCCCAAACAAACACACATGTGCGGCTTGACGTGACGCTGCGGCTGTGATTGGTTCGGCTCTGCACTACTTAATTTGGATTGGCTGTTCTTTTTTTCTTTTTTTAAGAGGACGAGCGCGGTGAGGTCTATCGCAATAATTTAATTTTTCTATCGAGAAAAAGTTATTTCGCGATACATATCGTTATCGTTCTATCGCCCAGCTCTAATATAAAGTACATTATGGTGTTTTTTTTTTTTAATTCCTCAGCAACAATAAATAACATCGGACATCGCTCGTCTGTAAAAAAGAATAACATTATCTGCAGACTGACTTTGAGCTGAATCGCTGTCCCCTGCTGTGCTTCTGCTTCGTCGTCTCTCCTCAGAATTGTGCCGAACTTTAGGTTCAACCCTGACAGATAAATGTTTGATAAATCAAAGAAGCTCGTTTGTGGTGACATCATCTGAAAAAGATGAAAATGTGACGTCAGCAACAATGGGGCGTTTCCTTCTGCTGCTGCCACCCCTCCTGTCTTCTCTGCGCTGCCGTCAGTCACACAGCAGAGCCTCAGGTAAACGTTCCACCAGCAGCACTCTAACCAAACCCAGTGGAAATGACATCAACTCATATCTTCATCTGGACGTAGTGTTTAGTGGGAGAAACGTTTCGTCACATCCAGGTGACGTCTTCAGTCTCAGCTGACTGCAGGTTTCAAACTTATAAACAGTACATCTGCATAATGACTGAAACCAGCCCACTGAAGGAACAATGGGCTGGGAGCTCAGTTCCTTCATCATAATTATGCAAATTCTCATGACCACTGATCAACAACCACTGATCAATGGGTCAGTGGGCTTTGATCAGTGGTTGTCTCTCTTTAATATTGCAGAGTCTTTGCCTGATTTTTCTTTTTTAAAAACAGTTTCTACATAAAATAATAATAATAATAAAATTGACTTGATGCCCGTTGTGTCTGTCTCCCCTCCACAGGTCCCTTCAGCCTCTTCCCCTGTACTCTGCAGAGGCAGACTGTTGGTTTAGTGCTGGCCTCTGTGCAGCTGCCTACTGTATGGGTGATGTCCAAGGCACACCAGTTCCTCTCCTCCTGGAGTCTCAATAAGTTCCTGCTTATTACACAGGGGGACCTCACAGTAGGTTACTCATATATTACAACCAGAACACGTGTTCTGTAGAGCTGGGTGATCAGAGACTGATATAAGTGCAAAGGCTGTTTCATAAACACGATGCAGTGAACTCTGATCATAGTCACACCACTTTGTACTAACACTGGAGTAAAAACAATGCAAAGCATGATGTACTGTGAGCTTCTAATGGCTGTCTTTGGTGCTGTACTTATTTTTGGCCCAAAGTTCGTTTCATTTATTTCACTTTGCTTCATATTCATGTATTAAGGATTTCATACGTTTCGAATAAAAAAACAAAATGAGTTTGAGCAGTGGTGCCAAAACGTTTGGACACAGTTCATCTTTAAGCTCAGTGTCAGTTTAAATGTGTTTTTTGTGTCTGCAGGTGATGAGGGAGTCATTCGAGGCGATGGTGCATCAGACCAAATCACTAGTGATGAATTCACACAGTGACCAGCAGTCTGCTCTACACACCCACAGCCAGCTCCTCCTGCAGCAGCAGCTGGAAACGCTGGAGCGTGCTCGGTCTGCTCTGCAGGTGAGCTGTCTGCTTTCTTCTCACAGCCACGTCAGAAAGCTTCACTGCTGCTGTGCAGACGGGTGGACTGTGTGTTTAGTGTTGCTGAGGATCATATACCAGGACTATACAGAGCCACACATGATTCCCTAACCACATCTAACCGGTAATGTTGGTGTCTTCACTGTCCGTCAGACCTTCTCTTCTGTGATGCTGAGGACATTCTCCAGTGACTGCAAGCAGAGGTCAGGAGAGATCTTTGAACACACCATGCCTCCTGCTGTACACTGGAAGCCCAGCCACAGGACAGGTACTCGTATCTGAGTGTATGACTTCAGTTTACCTCAGTGTTTTATGTAGATTTATGTTGTAAGGTAAGAAACTCCTCTGAGCACTTAGTGACCGTGTGAATAATAACTCCCTTTCACGGGAAACCAGAAAACCAGAACCAGAGTCTTAAAAGGTGGCTGTAAGGTTTGGGTGAGAGGAAAGCTGACAGAGAAGTGTGGAGAACAACTATATACTATATAAATAATATACCGGTCAGTAGAGGAAGAGGAGTTTCAGAGTAGTGGAAAACTTACAGAGACCGAGAGGACAAAGCACAAACTAAAAGACAGGGAAGTTATGAACAGATCTGAATAAAGACCACATTGATCAGGTGATCAGGTGTTCTGTTTCAGGTGATCAGGTGATCTGGTGTTCTGTTTCAGGTGATCAGGTGTTCTGGTGTTTAGGTGTTCAGGTGATCAGGTGATCAGGTGTTCTGGTTCTGGTGATCAGGTGTTCTGGTGATCAGGTGATCTGGTGATCAGGTGTTCTGGTTCAGGTGATCAGGTGTTCTGGTGATCAGGTGTTCTGTTTCAGGTGATCTGGTGATCAGGTGTTCTGTTTCAGGTGATCAGGTGTTCTGGTGTTTAGGTGTTCAGGTGATCAGGTGTTCTGGTGATCAGGTGAACAGGTGTTCTGTTTCAGGTGATCAGGTGTTCTGGTGATCAGGTGTTCTGGTGATCAGGTGATCTGGTGATCTGGTGATCAGGTGTTCTGTTTCAGGTGTTCAGGTGATCAGGTGATCAGGTGAACAGGTGTTCTGTTTCAGGTGATCAGGTGTTCTGGTGATCAGGTGTTCTGGTGTTTAGGTGATCAGGTGTTCTGGTGTTCAGGTGATCAGGTGAACAGGTGTTCTGGTTCAGGTGATCAGGTGTTCTGGTTCAGGTGATCTGGTGATCAGGTGTTCTGGTGATCAGGTGATCTGGTGTTCTGGTTCTGGTGATCAGGTGTTCTGGTGATCAGGTGATCAGGTTTTCTGTTTCTGGTGATCTGGTGATCTGGTGATCAGGTGTTCTGGTTCAGGTGATCAGGTGTTCTGGTGATCAGGTGAACAGGTGTTCTGTTTCAGGTGATCAGGTGATCTGGTGTTTAGGTGTTCAGGTGATCAGGTGTTCTGGTGATCAGGTGTTCTGGTTCAGGTGATCAGGTGTTCTGGTGATCAGGTGAACAGGTGTTCTGGTTCAGGTGATCAGGTGTTCTGGTGATCAGGTGTTCTGGTGTTTAGGTGATCAGGTGTTCTGGTGTTCTGGTGATCAGGTGAACAGGTGTTCTGTTTCAGGTGATCAGGTGTTCTGGTGATCAGGTGTTCTGGTGTTTAGGTGATCAGGTGTTCTGGTGTTCAGGTGATCAGGTGAACAGGTGTTCTGTTTCAGGTGATCAGGTGTTCTGGTGATCAGGTGATCTGGTGATCAGGTGTTCTGGTGTTCTGTTTCAGGTGATCAGGTGTTTAGGTTTTCAGGTGTGGATCTTTAAGGAATGGTTTAAGTACAGCAGCCTTTGAAGCCAGTGATGTCTGATGGGCTCTTACAAAGTGAAACAAAGTGAAGTGGTTTTGTAGGTTTTGTGAATTCTGAACATAAAAACTGCAGCAAACATCAACACATTACTAAACACGCTGTAACTGTTCAACGAAGAAGTTATTTAGGGGTTACTTTTATTCGGCTAAACTCATCAGGGTTGGGTTTAAAAATCGATTTTAGTTTCAATAAAGTGATATCCATTCATTAAGTCCTGAATCCATTTTTAAATATAAATGTATTTTTGTCAGAAACGCCAGAATCTCAGGTTGAAGCTCACAACATTATTTCAGCAACCATCAAACAGCTAAAACAGCAAATGAGAGCAGGTTACAGAGTCCGCACAGAAACACAGAGCGTGGATCGTTCACCCGACGGCACGGACACGCCGTCGCTGATTCTGTCGACGTCTCACAGATTCTGACGCTGCAGGTTTCATCACTCAACACTCCAACAACAAAGCCTCATTTCTGCTGTTAAACATCGAACAAATGTAAACTTTTACAAATGATGCCAAATAACAAACTCTCAGCTGTGTCTGTAATCAAACCTCTGTAACTTTGCTCTGCTTCACTTCAGCAGCATCAGGTTCACATCTGATTTTCTTATCTGCTATAAAAAGCCAGGCCAGGAAAATCTGCTCCATGTTTTTATCCTCAGTTACTTTGCACAAAGACATCTGCTGTGATGATCACACCTGTGATGAAGTCTCACAGTGTCAGCTTTGTGTTTATACACAGATAGTTACACCGAGTTTGTAATTGCACATAAATAATCAAATAATTTGGAATTCAATATTTGTAATTTACAAGCTTTAGAGAGTTCTTTCAACAGTACAATAAATGATCATCATTATAATATTTCTATCAGCCCTGCTGATCATTCAGACTAAGCCAGAGAAGACTTTGGTTTGAATAATAAAGGAAAACACTCATGACTGTTAAAGTGTTTAAATGTTTTCATTAGGAGTAACACTCAGTACTATGTGACTGTAATACAGTGAATGTAGTTTTCCTGTGAGAGAACAACCCACAAACTCAGGTGTGAGCAGGTGACCCTGTGCCACACCGCTGGAGTGCAGCAGGTTCTCACTGCTGGCTCTTTGCTGTGTGTCTGTCTTCACTGCTCCAGCTCCAACACTTCCTGATCTTTGTCATGTTTTGCACTCAAAGTTTTGTCACTAACAGCTGCAGGTTGGACTTCCAGTCTGTTCCTTCCACAGTGACTGATCCACCCATGTATTATGAACAGAACACCAGCTGTCATGTTTGTGCTTTGGGTCGCTGTCCTGCCAAAGCAGCAGCTACAGCGTGTAGTTAGTGTCATTGCTTATGAATGCTTTTATATTCGCACCAACCACACTGAAAATAAATGGCTGCTGTAATATTTCAGCAGCATCTCAGTTCAACAGAAGCTAAAAGTTTGTATTTCATTTTCTCTCTAAATGGCCTTTTTCATTTTACGCTGTGTTTCCAAAGGTTTTCCCAACAGTCCCAGTGAATATGCATCTCTGGCAGCTCAAACTGTGATTGGTCAAGTGTTAGAGGGCGTGGCCCCTCTGTCTGACGACGCACGAGTCCAAGCATTGAGTATAACGATGACAGCGTTCATGGAGGCATGGATGGAGCACATCCTGAGACAGAAGATCAAGTTCAGGTGTGTTTTAGAGCACAGACGGTGTTAGCCAACAAACTGATGACATCATTAAAAACAGCAGTTTGGTACATGTGCGTGTGACTCTTCACGTCACATAAACACAGACCATCTTCAGATGTTGACAAATGTCCTTCTGCTCTGTTTTTAGCGTGCAGGGCGCTCTTCAGCTGAAGCAGGACTTTGACTCTATTAGAGAAATGATCCAGTCCAACCAGTATGGTCTGTCAGCTGAGCTCCACCAGCAGCTGCTCAGCCTCCGGTATCACCGTCTGGCTTTTTCTCTTATTTATTGCCATCTTCATCTCCCTGTAAATCTCTTGATTGTTAACTAATCAAACCAGTAACAAATATCCAAAACCAGCCCAAACGAGCCTACGTGTTCAATTCAATTCAATTGTATTTATATAGCACCAAATCACAACAGCAGTCGCCTCAAGGTGCTTTATGAAAGCTTAGCAGCTGTGCATACTCCACATATCTGAGACCACTGCTTTACTGTGAGCTTCAGAGTGTGGAAGCCGTCATCTTTCTAGTCTTACTGACCACTGAACGTCACATTTTTCCATCTGCAATTTTAAATCACCAATGAATCACACAGTCAGTAAATATGCAGCTTTTGGGGCTGTGGGAAGAAACAGGCACAGAGGAAGCATCCAAACTCCACCCAAAAAGACTCCAGACAGGTTCAGACTCTTTCTGTTATTTGGCAGTGCAGACCTCTGCACCACTGTGCCAGCTAAGAAGGAAATGAACACACTGCTGTTTGCACTGCGGACGTCATGTTCTCTTCCACTGAGGCTGATTCTACAGGGTGGGCCATTCATATGGATACAGCGTAACAACATGGGAATGGTTGGTGGTATTAAAGTCCTGTTTGTGGCACATTAGTAAATGTGAGGGGCAAACTCCTCAAGATGGGCGGTGACCATGGTGGCCATTTAGAAGTCGGCCAACTTGGATGCAACTTTTGTTTCTTCAATAGGAAGAGGGCCATGTGACACATCAGACTTATTGGTAATGTCACAAGAAAAACAATGGTGTGCTTGGTTTCAACGTAACTTTATTCTTTCATGAGTTATTTACAAGTTTCTCTTTGTTCACAGCCATTGACATGTCGAAGGTTAACACGTGAGGATCGAAATTGTGTTGATATCTGGTGAACGCAGTAACCAGGTCATTGCAGAAGATTTCAATGCAAGACCCCCTACGAGACCACCCATCTCCCATGCTACAGTCAGCAAACTGCTTGCTAAGTTTGGTGAAACTGGTTCAGTGTTGGATTTGCCAAAATGTGGACGCAAGAAAACTGTCACTAATGAAGAAACATCAGTGGCTGTCCTAGCTTCATTCAGCAAGAGCCCACAGCGTAGCACTCGCCGCATGTCACTGGAGAGTGGCATTAGTCCAACATCCCTTCGGCGGATATTAGCTACTCACAAATGGCACCCTTACAAACTCCAGCTGCTGCAGCATCTCAACGAGGATGACCCAGATCGGCCACAGAATTTGCAGAATGGGCAAAACAAAAACTGGAACAGGACCCTCAGTTCACGCAGAAGATTTTGTTCAGTGATGAGACAAACTTCTATGTGAATGGTGTTAACAAACAAAACCACCGCTGTTGGTCTGACACTAACCCACAGTGGATGGATCCCTCCAAGACTGTTGGAACAACAAAAGTGATGGTTTGGTGTGGTATATGGGAACAACGATAGTGGGTCCATTCTTCATCACTGGAAACCTCAAGGCTGCTGGATATTTGAAATTGCTACATGATGATGTGTTTCCCTCTTTATGCACTGAAGCTGGCACGTTCCCTGACGTTTTCCAGCAAGATGGTGCCCCACCACATTATGGGTGCCAGGTCCGAGCATTCCTAGATGAACAGCTTCCTGGAAAGTGGATTGGTCGTCGTGGGCCAGTTGAATGGCCCCCAAAGTCTCCCGATCTGACCCCTTAGACTTTTATCTTTGGGGTCATCTGAAGGCAATTGTCTATGGTGTGAAGATACGAGATGTGCAGCACCTGAAACTACGGATACTGGATGGCTGTGCTGGCATTTCTCCTGCGGTGTTGCTATCAGTGTGTGAAGAGTGGGAGAAGAGGGTTGCATTGACAATCCAACACAATGGGCAGCACATTGAACACATTTTATGAGTGGTCAGAAACTTGTAAATAAGTCATGAAAGAATAAAGTTACGTTGAAACCAAGCACACCATTGTTGTTCTTGTGACATTACCAATAAGTGTGATGTGTCACATGGCCCTCTTCCTATTGAAGAAACAAAAGTTGTATCCAAGATGGCCGACTTCTACATGGCCACCATGGTCACCGCCCATCTTGAGGAGTTTGCCCCCTCACATATACTAATGTGCCACAAACAGGACTTTAGTATCGCCAACCATTCCCATGTTGTTACGCTGTATCCATATGAATGACCCACCCTGTATATAAGTCACTTTGACGTGATGTCAGAGTGGGACTCAGTTTTCCAAATGCAGCTGCAGTGCTGGGACCAGATGTGCACAAGAAGATAATCATACAAATGTTGCTATTTTCAGTATTTAGTCACATCTTTGTTGTACACCTCAAACATTGTGACTTCAACTGTTTTTGGTTATCTCCTGGGTCTGTTCAAGTAAAAAATATTAAAGTGTTACTTTTTAATAATTTCTGGCAGAGTCTAAATAATAAGTGATGAAGTTCCTCGGTGCTCTCTCTGCCTGCAGGGTTTTTCAGCAGGTGGACTCAGCAGTGGTGTGCCTGCTTCAGCAGCCGCAGGCTAAACCGTACGTGCAGTCTCGATCCTGGGAGCCTTTCTCTCGCTGCTGTAAGTGTCACGTCAGTCTGCAGCGTTCAAATGTGCCAACACGTCACAGTTCATTTCCCTCGTTCCTTCAGTACACAGGCGTTTCAGAGGCGTGTTGAGCTGTGAGAAAGTTTTCCTTCATCAACCAAGCACATGTTCTGTTAGGATTCACAGGCTGTGTGGTTGCCATTCATGTGACAAATACAATGAGAGGCAGTGGTGATGAGCCTGCTGTAATTCTCCAGGTCCGGCTGACAGAAACGGGGACAGCACTGATGCTGCTGTGGGGAGCAGTATAGCCAACCTGAGGTGCATGGAAGGCGAGGACCTGCCTCAGTCTGATTCCTCATGCACGCCTACCGACCTCCCTCCAGTAGACCCATCGACCCCCGCAGAGCCATACCTCGCTCCAAGGTACAGTTCTCCCATTCTCTCTACGGAGGTAGTGCAGAAATTCATCATTTTTTTGACACATTAATGGGCCTGATGCACACTTCTCCCCTTGAAGTCGCTCCCAGTTAAGAAGTGTTTCCTTTGTGCTCACAGCCTGGTGCTGGGTGCAGCTCAGCAGGACTGGTTAGACCTGAGGATTCAGACCAGTGCCCGTCGCTGGAGGCTGCTGGGGCTGTCCTGCCTGTCCAACTCTGAACACTGAACACACACACACACACACACACACACACACACACACACACACACACACACACACACACTTTGATTTAGTAGCAACATTTGAAGGAAATATCATGTAAATACATAAAAATAATGATTTTATTTTTGATAAATAGACATGAGGGGCACCATGAAGCAGGTGCAACATAAACCCCAGTCAGACACACTGGGACAACACTGGTTAGAACTTCTCGCTCACATATGTTTGAAATGTGTCAAATGAATGAAATGATAATTAATTTAAAAACAAAATGCTCTTATTTTCAGAAATATTTCTTTTGCCTGTGTTTTATATACCTGAATAAATCAGTTTGTGTTTGCATGTTCATGTGCTCGTGCTTCTTTTCATTGCTGTTGTCAGTTTATCAGACTGGAACTGGACTAAGTGCACCATGAAAACCATTTGATGCTCCTTATCTCATTCAGCTGAATTCATTTCTGTGCTTTGTGACTTTATTTCAGTAGTTCAAACTGCAGAACAACAAACACAGGACCTGAAGACAGAAGCAAAAGTGATTTTCTTTTACTTTTGATTCTGTTCCCTGTACTCTCGATGGACGAGAAGCACAAATCATTTCTTTACTAACCCCTCCTGTTGTTGTTCGCACAAATGAAGTCAGGACCGAGAACAACAACAGTTCAGACTACTCAATGACAGAAATACATTTCTAATCATCCATCCTGGTTGTTATTAGTGCACCATCTCAAAGCCATGCATCATCGCAGGTCTCGCTGCCGTCTCGTAAGCACTGTATGACGTCACTGTTATACCTGCCTCACATTTACACACATTCTGTCTTGTTTTCACTGACCGCCAACTTTCCGTTCTCTCATCTACCTCCTGCCTCACTACAGATCTCAGTATTGTCTTCAAACATCACGGTCTATGGACGCTGACTTCATCTGTGTCCATCAACACAGGAACCAGCAGTTGGGCTTCATGCCGAGAAAGAATGAGAGTCTCTTCTTAACCCAGCTTCAACAACTCGATCCTATCTGAGCTCTGCACATCACCCTTGTTCCTGGAAATAAATACGTACAAATCCGTTCCTCGGGCATCCTCTCACTCTCTAAGCTTGTGACAAACAATTTGGTCCATACTACACAGGTACCAACTCATCCTCTTCACAGCTGCCCTCCTCTTCATCAATCCTCTGTATTTCCTGATTCACTAACTGTCCTCCATCCTCAACACGTTTTCTTCACTCGTTAGTACGTTCACATCTCTGTCTTAACTCACTACAGGTATAAATCAACACAGACCCCAGGATACGACATTCTCACCATACTTCACTCACTAAACGACACATTTGCAGCTTCAGAAATGTTGTGATATGCGGTATTGCAATAACATATACTGATTATTATCACCTTTTCTCAACTGCAGATTGTGTGCATACAAGCCCTACATGACCAACCACAATGCAAAGTGTTGGATGCTGTGATGTAAAGCATGCTGCCGTCTAGTGGAGGCCTGTTCTCTGGACTTTGGCTTTGGTGATTGCCAACAGAGCGTTACTTCTCTGATTGCACTGTGCCAGGTGTAAAGTTTGGTGGAGGGGGGAATTATGATGGGGGGTTGAATTTCAGGAGTCGGGCTTGCCTCCTTAGTTGTAGTGAAATAAACTCATTAACATTTCCTTTGACAAAGAGCAGCTGTACAGAATCTCAGTAGGCTCATCTTGTTCATTTGAATCTTTTCTGCTTATTTATTCATTTCTGTGTTATTACCAGTGTAGGGACTAGTTAACTACGTTAATAACTACGTTATTATTGTGGTAACGAGCACGGTAACTAGTTATTATGCCAAAATCAGGAACGCGTTAATCGTTACTGGGATTTAAACAGGCTCCACAGAGCTTCCACAGATTCAGTAACATCAGCAAGTGGTGGAGGCCAGCAGGTGGATGAGGGAGATCGGAGGCAGGAGGAGAGCCCCGAGGCGGCCGCCGGTCCGAGTGTCAGGAGAACTGAACTTCAGGTAAGAAGTTATGACCTGCAGTCTGTCTGGGTCAGATATGAACCAAGTTTAGGTGGAGTTTATTTTCATTGTGCTGGGTACGAGTTTCTATACAGCTGGGTGGGTGCTATGATGTTACTGATGTTGAACTTTATTTTATTCATAAGGTTAGTTAGTAGAGTTGCCGTAAAAAACGGAATCGTCTCGTATTCAGAGAAAATATTACGCGTTTCTTATTGAGGTGAAAAGGAGAACAGTTTGTCCCGGACTTCAGCTACAATGAAAAAGACACAAAGCTGGAGTTAATCTGTGTTTATGCTGCACAGCTGCCTCTTCTCCTCTCATTCTCCCCCCTCCCTCTCCTGTTTCTACTTCAATCATGAAACTGATCAATGATCAGCTGATCGGCTTTTCTCTCTTGTTTATTTATCGCCCACTTTGAGCCAGAAAGAAAAAAAAAACAGTGGAGGTCGCGTTAAACAACAGCAGCACGTTTAAGCTTGATCAGCTGTTGGTAGAATGTATTTAATATTAATTTCTAGTATCAGCTGATGTTTGCTGGAGCCACAGCTGTAAAGCTGCTGGTCATGATATGGTTTGGATATCTGGTCAGAGGGAAACATGAGGATGAAACCAGGAGATGTCCTTACTGAATCATCAGAGCTGAACAGGTGATGGAGAAACAGGTTTACCTTTTAGGTGACATGGATGAGTTGAAGTTATGAACTGTTTCTGAGAGACGAATAACACCAGGATCCTTTTCTAAGTAGCTGACAGCTGGTAACTGTGCAGGGCCGGGTCTATCAAAGTGTTGCCAGGGGCCCAGGTAGGGCATTAACAGGGAGAGGGGGGCACAAAGAAATACTTTTCTTTCTTATTCTCATTTAAAATGTCTCGCTTTTAAAAAATAATTATCTGAATCTTACAACAAACGATTGATAGATTGATGCATATATACCATCAGAACAGTGAACATCACTGTCACAACAGCGTTTATTTGCATTCAAAGGCTTTATGATTTTTGCTATAATGGTGGGCCAGTCTCTAGTCAAAACGCCCGGGCCGATTTTTTGTCCCAGTCCAGCCCTGTATGCAGCTCATCTGCAGTCTGGTGTTACCTGCATCTTCCTATTCAGAAGGCAGAATTTCCGAGTTCTGAGTGCAATCAAAGCACCACGACTGCAGTTTTTGTGTTGGATGTAAAAGGTGCACATGACGCTGTGACGTAGGCTAGAATCATGGCAGCAGTCAATGACGGTCCAGGCGTGGGATTTCTCTCGTGGAAATATGCACATTATCTTTTCCTTTCTGTTGGTAGGTGGCACAGTGCACTGTGGCAAGTAAGCAAGCTAGAAGACTGCAAAGTTATGGAAGCAACACATTAACAAGAGAAGTCTGAGTAAAACCAAAGTTACTTTCCCTAGTAACTAGTTACTTTGAAAGTAACGAGTAACTTGAAGTAACTGAGTTACTTTTGATAGAAGTAACTAGTAATGTAACTAAGTTACTAATTTAAAGTAACTTACCCAACACTGGTAGTTACATATATTACATGATATGTGGCAGCCCCCAAGAGTACCAAATACCTGAGGCCACACATCTAGGAGACATCTGTGCGCCTATCCCAGGAGGAGGAGGGAGGACCGAAGTATTGTATATTGTTTTTTGTTATCTCTTTTGTGAAGCACTTTGTGACATCTGTCAGTGAAATGTGCGATATATAAATAAACTTTTACCACGGCCAAAGGTGAGAGGACCAGCGGGGACGGACCAGCCACCCTGGTACCAGTCAAGAGTAACCCTGACCCAGCAAGTTTGGTGCGGAAGATCTTTCTCCCGACCTGCGCTGACTCTAACCTAGAATTAGACCCGAGACTGTGGCCTCACAAACGCACTTCTAGAAGATTTTCCCTTTACAGATGAGCTGAAGCTGAAGTGAAGAGCATATGTGTGATAGGCAGACCAGACTTTCGGTTCGTCTTCTTTAAGCCGGTAGGGGGCGGTAATGGCTCAACCCGGTGTTTGAAAACGGCATTTTGAAAAAGCGTCGAAGAAAAGAAAAGACGACGAAGAAGAAAACGTATGCGGAAGTGAGGTAAATATACTCGGACCTTGGCAGTAGTATGGAGAGCCCGGAGCTGTCGTTTACTCTGGCTTACGTGGTCCTCTCCTTCTGTTTCGTGTTCACGCCCAATGAGTTCCGCTCGGCCGGCCTCACCATCCAGAACCTGTTCTCGTCGTGGCTGGGCAGCGAGGACGTGGGCTTCATCCAGTATCACATCAGAAGGACCAGCATCACCATCGTGGTCCACTCCGCGCTGCCTTTAGGTAAACTCGTCACTGTCACACAGGTAGAAGAGCACTCTGTTCCCCGCAATCACGTCACGCACACAGTGGGTGTTAGAACCAGTGTCACCATTATAACATTTTGGAACCATGGGTAAAAAAATGAGGCATTAAGAAAAGATTAGAACAGTTTAAATAAGTGAATAATTTGTACTTTAAATCCACGCACAGGTCAGTAATGATGGAGGACACGCCCGTGGGAGCGATAACACTTTGATTTTGAGCTTTTAAATCAGTGCTTGTCCGTAGACACGGGTTTTATATACGAGAGCCCCGAGCAGAGGACAGTCGCGGTGTCGTCTGACCTGGTCTTGGTTTGTTGCTCCGTGGAGGGGCCTGTGATGTTTGTGTACCTGATAAACATGGAGCAGGTTCGTGTTTGTCTGATGCTATATTGTGTCTTCTCTCTGCAGGTTACTACATGGGAATGTGTGTCGCTGCTCCAGAAAAAAACCTGGTTAACATTTACCAGGTGGGTTGGCTGATGCTCTCTGCCTGCAGCCTGCACGGGGCCACGCCCTCTGTTGTGTACTTAAGGAAACACATTTATGCTGATGTAGATCCTGGAGAACAGGCGGTGCATTTGGAGAGTGAGCCGTGCTATGAGTTTACACTGGCTCATATAAAACATTATCAAAAAAACAAAATCAGTTAAGTAAAAACCCACGACACAGGGCTTTGGAGTCGGTCATTAACTTTTATCCTTTCAGGTTCGATCTAATGCTCACCACTGTTTTTAAGCAAAGTCAGAGAATGGATCGTTAGCATTCGCAGTACACATTCTTCTTTATCCGTGTTAGCTCACTGGTAATGATGCTGGTGAAAGTCTGACAGAGAAGCAGGCTGACCAGCAGATGGCGGCGCAGCATCTGTTATTTATTTAAACCAAAACTCTTCCAAACAGAAGAAACGGCTCCTCTCGTGGTTACGAGCTGCTCTGTTCTCATCATCGTCCATCTCTTTTACTGCAACACGTGCCCACGCTCTGCTACAGCGCTTGGGTGAAAGTGATGTAACTGTGCGTGACAAACGGTGCATTTTCCACTGATTGTGTGTTTGATTTCTGCCTTGTTGATCAGAGTAAGCTGTGGGCTGTGGCATGCAGGGCCCACACGTGCACACTGTTAAAGGACTGCTTATGCCTACAGCCTTTTAGCCGACTCGTTCCTGGTGCAGCTTCCCCGTCTCTGGGTCCAGCTGCTGTAGCTGGGAAGAAAACCTTATGAGGCATCACATTTCCACGAGGGTTTCATGACTCTGTGGGGTAGAAAAGTTTGAATTTATGCAGGAAATGGCTTTGTTTGCAGAGTAGCACATTTGATGAATTGAAAAAAGAAGACAGTTTTCCATAATGTAATCTGTAGGAATAACCAGAACACAGGAGCCAATAAGCAAACATGTTGGAGTCATTTTGTTGTTGTCGTCTTTTGTTTAGGTTTAGTGGTTCAAACTCTCTTGATCATGAACCTGAAGCAGTGATCTCTTGTGTTGTTGTTTCTCCAGGTTGGTGACAACTGGAGAGCGTTTCTCCTTCTGTCTCTCTGCCTCCAGTCGGTCAGCTGGATAATTGTCTTCTACTGGTCCCGGCGTCGCTGGCACAATCATCCAATCAGTAAGGTGCTGCAGGCCCATGTGCAGCCCCCTTTCTCCAGCTGGGGCTCTGTGGCAGTCAGCATCAACACTGAGTTCAGACACATAGATAAGTTTGCTACAGGAGCACCGGGAGCTCGAGTCATCGTCACTGACACCTGGGTGTTAAAGGTGAGTGTTAATAAATATGCGTATAGCTTTTCTTTGGCATTATAACTGCACAACTCTAGTTTCACGCACTGCAGAGAAACTCTGAGAAATCCTGATCCTGTGCTTTCCTACGAGTCTCAGTTGTCAGGACAACAGTCCACAGAAAGTCCTATCAGAAAAATGACCCTTACATCATAAACATCTTTTTTTTCAGCCTCTTCTCGCTATCATCAGAGAGAAACGTGTAAATGACTGTTTCTGATAGACTGTTGATCATAAATGACACAAAGCGTCCGTTTGTTTCTGCTTTTATAAAGTCTGTGGTTAAAGGGCTCGCAGCTGATGTGAGATCCGTCACAGTTAGGAACCGTTATCACAGACGTACTAGAAGGAACCTTGACCCCGTTCAGTTGAAAACTGATGATATTTATTATTGCCATTGTTTCCCTGCACTCTTCGTCTCCAAGGCAACCATTTCAGAGACGGGAAAATTGCAGATTGGTTGCACGTTGTTGCGGTAATGCTGTCGCGGTAACGTTGTCGGGGTAACGCTGTCGCAGTAATGTTGTTGTGGCAACGCTGTCGCAGTAACGTTGTCGGGGTAACGCTGTCGCAGTAATGTTGTTGTAGCAACGCTGTCGCGGTAACGTTGTCGCGGTAACGCTGTCGCAGTAACGCTGTCGCAGTAACGTTGTCGGGGTAACGTTGTCGCAGTAACGTTGTCGCGGTAACGTTGTCGCGGTAACGCTGTCGCAGTAACGTTGTCGGGGTAACGTTGTCGGGGTAACGTTGTCGCGGTAACGTTGTCGCGGTAACGCTGTCGCGGTAACGTTGTCGCAGTAACGCTGTCGCGGTAACGTTGTCGCAGTAACGCTGTCGCGGTAACGTTGTCGCGGTAACGCTGTCACACTTGCGGTCTGACCATGGAAAAGTGATTCTGTGCACGGCGAACAAACAAACGCAGACCTGAGCTACAAGGACACAGAGCGACGGCCGTGGGCTTCCTGTGGGCTCTAATCATTGTGATGATTAACTGACCAACTAGACAAATCCATTCTGAGCTTTTCATGTAATAATTTTGGTACATAAATATTTTTAGAGCATCTTCACTGGTTTTCTGTTATCCTGCATCTTAATATGTTTCGTTTTTTTAATGTTGGTTATTTATAGAACAGGGACTTGGTAACTTTGCTGCATTTCAACAAGAATCCAACTGCTGACTTGTGCGCATGAGCTGCAGCTAGACTTTGTCTTCTCAGGCACATCTGACCCTCTTTGTCTGCTTCTAGGTGACCACGTATCACATTTACATGGCCCTGCAGAGCGATTGCCACGTCACAGTGACAGAGTCCACACAGCACCACCTGAGTCCGGATTCAGCCTCGCCCACAGAGATCCTGACCCTGAGAGTTGACAGCATTAACCCTGCTGTCACACCATTCAATATCAAGTATGTGTTGTCTCGACAAAACGGCACGTCTCGTGTCAAAACAAAGAGAAATCAAATCGTCTTTCCAACTCGTTCCAGGCTCAACTCTGCGGAGTACGCAGAGCTCCGGGAGAAGCTCCGGGCTCCCATCAGAAACTCTCCTAATGTGGTGATCCATCGAACGCTCGGTGAACTCTTTTTGGAAACGTTCAAGGCTCAGGTGGACCTCAATCAGCCGTACGCCCTCCCCCACGGACAGGTACACACTGCTGCATTCATCAAATTGTGTCCAGTGCTGAGATGAGATGAGTCAGTCAGTCAGCATGTGCTGTGTGCGTACACAGGAGTTAGAGCCCTGTATCGGCTGCATGCAGGTTCCAGCAAACGCCAAACTGGTCACGCTTTGCCACGAAGCAGGTAAAACTACGCTGATCGTTTTTTGGGTGGGTTCATATGTGCTCGTGTAACTACGCCTGTGTGATTCCTGTCTGCTACAGAGACCGATGATGACGATTCAGACTGCCAGCAGTGTCACTGCAGACCCATGTGGTGTCTGTTGTGTCTGGGTCGATGGTTCACCAGCCGTCTAGACGAGCAGACACCGGAGACGTGGTTGTCCAGCAGGGTTCCCTGCCCTACTTGTAGAGCCAAGTTCTGTATTCTGGATGTGTGCGCAGTCCGATGACGGGCACACGTCTCCCCCCACACTGACTTTTAATGTTTCCAATGTTGACCAAGGGTTTCTGCTCAACATCCTCCAACCAGAGCGGCACCTGGACTGGATGTGGTCGTGTTCTATTTCTGCTTTTATGGAAACGAAATAAAAACAATTCTATGAGGAATCATTTATTTCATATTTGTATGTTGTTACAGCACCAAATCTTCTCATGAAGGGCCCTTTCTGCATCTTTTCTTATGCAGCGTAGCAACAAATATGAAATAAGTAAACATGAAAAGTTTTAGATGGAACATTTATCATGTAAGGGCAAAATTCTGATTACTGTGATGTGGAGCGAATGTATGAATCTACAGTTTAATAAAGTTTAACTCAACTTGGTTTATATTTTAAATGTTTGTATGAATACCAAATATTGAAAAAGGGTGTAAATAATAAATGTACTGATATGGAAGGAAACCTCGCAGACATGGATGAAAGCTGCTGCCTGCGGTGGATTAAACGATGCCTGGAAACGGCTCACACATCCAGTCACCTGACTTTGTTTGTTTTTCAAATGTATTTGAGAAAAATAATACAACAGATAAACGACACCATTAATAAATGTTTTCTGTACGTTTGTCCTGCTGTTTCACATTAGCATCGTTTCCTAGCAGGGGGCAGCTTCTTTAGTGTTTAGTGGTACAGACGTCTGTGGATTCTCTTCATCTGTGACACTTTCATAATGAGTTTGCGGTTCTTACTCTAATTTTAAGTCATTCGTAGATCTATAGAAGGATACTTGATTGATCCCATCAGCGTGGGCTCAGATTGTGGTCATAAATATTTTGTACTTGTAAATTAGGATTCATATGTGTAAAATAGATTTGTGTGTGGACTCCATAAAGCACCCCCCCAATAGCCAAACCCACCTGTTCTCTGATTGGATAGTTACATTTGTGATTGACATGACATTGGCCAATCAGATGAAAGGAAGAAAAACTGGGTCAAAATTCGTACTTGTAACTTGAAACTTGTGTGCAGAGTTTCACACGTATTTTTTGGCTAAGTCCACACACAAATCTTGTTTACACACACAAATCCTAATTTACAAGTACAAAATATTTATGACCACAATTTGAGCCCATACGTCAAGATTTCTGACTGGGAACTCACCATTGCCCCGGCCCAGATTTGTAGAAAGGTACAATTCAAGCTTTTGACAGCGACCTCTGTGTGTGGACCCTGATGGGCTGCAGAGCTTCTGACTATAGACGCGCTACCATCCACATTTGCACATGGACAAAGATTTTATTTTATTTAAGACGTCTTCATTTATCTGATTTTTTTTTATTCAGAACTATTTATGTTGCACAGCTGTTCCTGACAGACTGAAAGTGAAAAATCACAGAGTCCATGAAAACTACAGATAAAAACCAAAGAGGAGGAGCTGTGACAGAATATGTACGGAGCCCCGCAGGGGACATGGGAGGAAAAAAATTAAGACGGACTTTTGCGAGATCTCGCAAAAGTTGAATTCCAACAATGGCGGCAGCTACTTAGTTGTAATATTACTCTTTCTGCGTCACAAAATACACTTTTAAGATATTTTGAGGCGTGAATGTAGTTGTGTAAACGTCAGATATCTGCTCGGTTTACAAGACATCACATATGCAAAAGTGCTCCGACGTTTTCGGAGATGTATGAAACTTTTGCGAGATCCCGAGTTAGTTTTGCGAGATCTCGCAAAAGTCCGTCTTAATTTTTTTTCTCCCATGTCCCCTGCAGGGCTCCGTAAATATGGGACAGAAAAATGAATGTAAGAACACTTCAGTGGGGTTGGAATATATCATTTATTTATTGAAGGTATTTATTTTAATTCCAAATCTGTATGGCCTTTCATTCATACTTTCTCTCACCTTAGGATTTGTACCTTAGTTTTAGCATCGTTCACATTTAATGTTGAATCCATACAAGAAATCAAGATGTTTAGTAATGTTGCTTAAATTGATATACAGAACAGAGAGTAGCAAAGAAACCTAGATTTATGTAAACATTGTCATATTATTGGTTAAATATTTAGGTAACTGCCATGTCGGGTAAATTAAGCAAAGTTAGGATGATCATTGTTCACATACTTGTAAACACTACTATCTATTATTAATTCTTAGGTGTCATCCTGATCATCCTTCTGTCCACCAGGAAACATTATCAGCTATTTCTCAGGAAATCTAAATTGAATCTGAATGACATGAGCCTCTTTGTTTTTACAGTAAATGCTACTGTTTCATGCTTTTTTCGTTCTACACAGTGCAACAGTAGAGTGTGGCCTGAGGCTGGCTGTGTGATCGTGCAGTGGGAAGAGGTGATTCTGGTAGCAGTAGTCTCAAAACATCAAACATCCTCGGGCATTCTTCCAACCTGCCAACATAAAATCATTTCAGTTAATAAAGGAATGCGTTTATTGTGTGTGCTGCATGAGGAAGCATGTGATGAGGAAAGCGTTCATTTAGATCTAAACCTATGCAGGACAAAAAGTGATTGTGAATGGAAGATAAGACGAGAAGATGATCTTCAATCCGATATTATTTATACAGCGCCAACTCATAACAACAGTCACCTCTGTACTGTAAGGTAGACCCTACAATAACACATGCAGAGGAAAACTCAACAATCATACGACCCCCTATGGAAGAAACCTCCGGCAGAACCAGGCTCAGCGAGGGGCGGGGCCATCTGCCATCAGCTGGGCAGTGTTATTATTTTTCATGTAGCAACAAAATGACCTTCTTCTGATACTCAGAGTGAAAAGTTGCAGAGAATCATTGCTTAACTAAACTGTCACAGAATAATCTAAATGTATTAGTATTTACATGGTAACTGGACTGATGGCTCTGCACTTTTCTGCTCTCCTGGAGGACTCAACGCGCTCTATGCAACACGCCACATTCACCCAGTCACACCAGCACTTTCTTCTTTCAGTGCTGTTTAGCTAACATTCACGATGGATGCATCAGAGAGCAACTGGGGGGTAGTATCTTCCCCAAGCATATTTGGCATGCAGATTAGTGGGAGCCCAAACCAGTTGAGGTGGTTCAGGGATCTGACAAGGATGCCTCCTGGGCGCCTCCTGGGTGAGGTGTTCCAGGCATGTCCCACCAGGAGGAGGCCCCAGGGCCCATATTTCTCGGCTGGCCTGGGAACGCCTTGGTGTTCCCCGGATAAGCTGGAGGAGGTGGCTGGGGAGAGGGAAGTCTGGGCTTCTCTGCTTGGGCTGCTGCCCCCACGACCCAGCCCCGGATAAGCGGAAGAAGATGGATGGACGGGAGCCTGGATCAAACCCATAACCTTCCAGTCAGTAGCTGACCTGCTCTACCACCTGAGCTACAGCCAACCAACATACCAACTTGTACTCGTACCTCACTTATTTGCTGCATAGCGCTGTTTGAACGTTGATGAGGGATGTTGGGACCTCGAGGAAATCCCACCTTAATTTGTGTAAGTGGGATTCAGACCAAAGACAGCTGTGACGATTCAGTAATTTGTTTTGAAGTTTTCCAAACACGTAAACACTTAACAGTGGCGATATGAATACAAAACACTATTTTCCTGTTATACAGGAATTTACCAGGAATATGCACATTTATTTGCACAGCCTGGTGATGCTCGAGATGTAACAAATAACCCTTGCATCCCATTTAGAAATGACAACTTCACCGCCTCATTGTTACTTTGTGACCTCTTATATAATGTATATTCTGTGCCTGCTGTCATAAATGCCTCATGGTTTTAATGCTCTCCAATGGTTTGATTTCTTTACTGCTGGTTTTTAATAACTTTACTTGAACCCACTTGCAGACCTCCAAAGTCTGACCCGGTGACCTCGCTGTCGTGACGTTTCCATGAAAAGTGACCAGGGTGCCATTAAAGGTCCCTGGTTATATTTTTGTAAATATGATTAAATATGGAAACTTGCAGGAGTCCTGGATGTTTCGTTAATATTTTAATTAGCCAATACTTTGACATGTTTTGATGCATCTATCCCTGTTACAGGTTTCATGCCCTCACATCTCTGATGTCGTCATGTTTACACTTTCATCAAGACTGGACAGTGTACATCCACGCGCCAGTATTATGTCACATTAATAGTACCACCCAGTGGCAACATGCCATCAACAGTAGGTGATAAACATCCACTATACAGAACTTTTTCCGAGTGATGTGAAACACACAAACATATAAACACTGTGTTTTGTTGTGTATTATAGAAGCTAGATTCAACACGGACACAGACTTTTGCTCCTAGCTTTAGGAGGATTTACGAGATATTCCACAGACCTTCAGCATTTATGACTTTCTGTCCACCATCTTGGTTTTGAGTAAAACAAACTACCCATGAGTGGCCAATAGTAAGCAGAGATGAAGGACTGGCGTCCACTGTGCTGGCTGATATGCAGCTATAACAAAAAACGCATGCATAGCAACCACTATAAAATCTGATGCTTACTGAGAGTCTGGCAAATATTAGGCCGCCCTCATAGTGCCACCAAGTAACAACAGGAAATCAGCATTAGGTAACAAACATCATGTGATCTACATGAAACCTTATCGATATTTAGAAATACTGATATAGTGAGAAAATATTGTTAATTTTACTTCTGTCTCCTCAAAACTATTTGTTAGAAAGTAAATAACAACCTTGTAATTAGAATTATTCATAGTGATTTTATGAAGCTGTTGTAAACATTCTCCCAGCAACAGAAACAAAGATGCAGCCAAATTACACACACCTGAGAAGGTTAATGGTAGTGTGTATAACCAGTCTCACCCACAGTAGTACAAAGTGGCCTCTTCAGTGAATGTGTAATGTTTTGTGCTCTCTGCTTTTCATATATGGATACAGATACAGCATGGTGCAGGTACAGAGGCTTCACCATTGAAGCGGTTGCTTGATGGTTTCCAGTTTATTAGGTTTGTCCTGTATGATGAGTGACCCGCAAACTGGCCTACCATTGGAGGGTTGCTACTGCAGGCTCTTTGTTGCATACAAACAAAGCTTTTTATTTTATATTTTTAAGATATGAAACGGCACAGCGGCAGTTCAAACCTGTTTTTGTTCAGTCTTCTTTGTCCTGAGTATGTGTGACCTCAGAGCCAATGAAACAAAAAGGTTTTTTTCCTGCTAAACGTGTATACAGACTCGGAGGCTCTGAGAAAAGCACACACACACACACACACACCACTACCCCCTACCCTGTCTTTCCACCAGCTGCTGCTGTCTGACAAGCTGATGATGACTGTGTTTTTTCCCCTCCTTGTTTCAAAGTATGTTGGAGCAGATGGCCCGGAGAGGCAGAGCACGGGAATGTGTTAGAGAGACTGCTGGGGAATGTGCCAAGTGTGTGTGTGTGTGTGTGTGTGTGTGTGTGTGTGTGTGTGTGTGTGTGTGTGTGTGTGTGTGTGTGTGTGTGTGTGTGTGGTTTCAGTTCGCGTGCCTTCTCACTGCCCTCTGCCCTTTATGGCGCCAGCTTTACTTCCCCTTCACTCTAAACATCTGGTGTCTGGGGTTTACAGAACACGCACATGTAGACACACACACACACACACACACACACACACACACACACACACACACACACACACAGCACAAAAAAGCTAGCCAGCAGGGAAAAAGCTCTAAACTCGTTTACATCTAAAAGAGCAACGTGACTCGATTAGTGTGAAGTGCAGAAGTAAGAGTCCACCGACTCTGTGGTTCAACAAAAATGTGTAACGCTACGCAACATGTAAATAAAAAGTGCAACACCTTTCATACAAAATACAAAGTTCACATTTATTTTAAAGGGTTAAAGTTTTTGAATTGATACGTTCAGCACGTTTCAGCATCAGCTCTGCTCTGTGAGCTCTGGAGAACTAAGGAGGACGTTTGAAAGCAGATATTTGACGGGCACATTTCAGTTGCTCAATAGTTGGACGCCATCTTTGTCCTACTTTTTCTTTGATACTGTTCAAAGGTTCAATATATCTGCATATAAAATAGACAAAGTATGCAATGCTTTTGTTAAATGTCTTGAATTAAAGGTGAAATTCTGAACTTTCTACACATTTTGATTGTTTGATTTAAACTTAGTTGTGTTGGTCTACAGAAGCAAAATGACCAAGTCCAAACACTTATGGCCTGACTGTATAAATACACAGCAGCCCTCTGGATTTGTTTCAGGAAGGGTGTGAAAACACTGACAAATCAAACCCTTGTGAAAAGGAAGCAGCCAAAGTAGCTTTAAGTTACTTCTAAAATATTTCTGTGTTTCAAACTTTTTATTCTCTTGCTAATTATGTCTGAGCACTCAATGTCACAACCACTGTACTCCTCCAATCACAGGACTATATGAGGACTAAGATTACTTCACTTTATATACATTTGGTTTTATTTATACAGCACATCAACAGTGACCTCGAGGCACTTTATACTGGAACCCAATAATAAATAACAGAAAACAGAGAAAATGCCCAAACTCAGATGACCCCCTATGAGCAGCGGTTTCCTCCCTTTTAACAGGAAGAAACAGGCTGATGGAGGCGGAGCCATCTGGCACGACCGGCTGGGAGTAGGGGGAGGAATACACAGTAATGTAGATTTTACACCATCTACTAAAGTCCCCTGTACACCAACACAGTCACACCTGGATCAAACAATGATGTGATGGAAGTTCAGACTTTTATCTTCAATTTGAGAAATTCAATTCAAATGTATTTACACACATCAACAGTCGCCTCAAGGCGCTTTACACTGTAAGGTAGACCATGCACTAATACAAAGGAAACCCCAACAATCAGATGACCCCCTATGAGCAGCACTTTGGCGACAGTGGGAAGGAAAAACTCCCTTTTAACAGGAAGAAACCTCCAGCAGAACCAGGCTCAGGGAGGGGCGGCCATCTGCTGTGATTGGTTGGGGTGAGAGAAGGAAGACAGGATAAAGACATGCTGTGGAAGAGAGACAGAGATTAATAATAACCAATAATTAAGTGAAGAGTGGTGTATACACATGGTGAGGAACAAACACTCAGTGGATGATCTGAAAATCCGCTGAGTGTTTGTTCCCATTCTGGGAAGCCCCGGCAGCCTGGTCCAGCCCTAACTATATGCTTTAGCAAAAAGGAAAGTTTGAAGCCTAATCTTGAAAGTAGAGATAGTGTCTGTCTCCTGAATCCAAACTGGAAGCTGGTTCCACAGAAGAGGGGCCTGAAAACTGAAGGCTCTGCCTCCCATTCTACTTTTAAATACTCTAGGAACAACAAGTAGGCCTGCAGAGCGAGAGCGAAGTGCTCTAATAGGGTGATATGGTACTACAAGGTCATTAAGATAAGATGGGGGCCTGATTATTTAAGACCTTTAAGTTTCAGGGAGTTTTTAGGACTTCCTGATAATAGTGGCTCAAGAGTTGGGAGTTCGCCTTGTAATCGGAAGGTTGCCGGTTCGAGCCCCGGCTCGGACAGTCTCGGTCGTTGTGTCCTTGGGCAAGACACTTCACCCGTTGCCTACTGGTGGTGGTCAGAGGGCCCGGTGGCGCCAGTGTCCGGCAGCCTCGCCTCTGTCAGTGCTCCCCAGGGTGGCTGTGGCTACAATGTAGCTGCCATCACCAGTGTGTGAATGTGTGCGTGAATGTGGTGTAAAGCACTTTGGGGTCCTTAGGTACTAGTAAAGCGCTATATAAATACAGGCCATTTACCTTTTAGTTTCTCAGCATCATACATGTCATGTCTTAAAAATATCACTTAAAAAGCTTATGTGTATTTTATGTGTTTGTATTGAAACAAACATCTGTAGCCTGCTGCTTCTGTCTGGCAGCCTTAAACAGTTCATGCAGTACTTTTGTTAAATCCCCTAAAATCCTCTTACACTGTGTCTGCTCGCAGACCACCACAAACCAAACAAAAGCAATTGAAGTATAAAAAACACAAAGAAAGAAGAACTGAATAAAGAAATGTAAAAAATATTGGACCCCATGGAGAATGCAAAACACAAACTGGGAGACAGAACTGAGTGACATGGAGCGCTGATGTAAAAACACCTGAGGAGTAGAAACAGGTGAAAAGAATTGTTGGAGTCTCTGCAGCCTAAGCCTACAGCAGCATAACACATGAATGATTAGTTATACTGCTAACTATTGGCTTTAATAAGGAAAGTCATTAGCCAGTCAGCAGAGTGGGTGTCGTCTCCTGAGTCCACACTGGTGGCTCTGTCCACAGCAGCCTGACAGCTACAGTTCTACCAACCTGATTCTCTAAATGTTGGGATGCTGCCTCAAACATATATAAGAACAGAATGCGATGGTTTGCAAATCTCATGACGCCATATTTTACAGAAAACTGTTAAATAAACTGTTTAAATTGAGACATTTTACTATTTCCTAAAAAATGAGCTCACTTTGATGGAAGCATGTTTTAGAAGCTCAGGAGGTAGACTGTGTCATCTAATTGGAAGCTTGCTGTTCCAGTGTGCATGCCAAATATCCTGGAGCAGAATACTAACCCTAATCTATCAGAGTACAAATGTGGGTAAATGTTAGACAGAAAGCACTTAGGAAAAAGTGCTAGCTTGAGCAGGTGAATGAGGCACATTATACAAAGTCACGTGAGTGCTCAGGCAGAGCAGAAAGATGCTAAGAACCAGTGCAAAAGCTGCAACGGGAGGAACAAAGTAAGTGGTGCCACAAGAAACAGCTGGAGGAACATTTAGCAGCTAACCAGATTAACTGGCAACAGGTAAGTTACATAAGGCTGCGAGTCAGTCCTGGATGATCCTCAGGTGTAGACATCGTTCTGTCATGGACGTCTCTGTGAACACGCAGCAAGCGCTCATGCAAACGAGCGACATGTGAACATGATGCAGAAAGGCTGCTGTCATCGTTTGACCACAGCTCATTAAAACTGTTCTGCAGCCCTCGTTTAAAAGTCTTCATCTATGACACTTTGATGGAAAAGCACCATCGAAGCTGGAGGGCAGATACAGGTTTTAGACCAACGTGTGCTCCCATGTAGCCTAAAACAAACAGAGTGAAGCTGTTCAGCAGCAAACTGTTCTACACAGCTTTGAGTTTTAGTCTCGCTTATCTTTCTTGATGCTTCTCTACAGTAAGCTGAGAGAAAACATTTGAGTGCGGGTCCTGCTCCTGTCAGCAATCAAACACTCTTCAACAACATCTCCAAACGTTCTCTGAGAAGCGTTGCTGCCATCAAACACTTTTCTTAAACTGGCACATTTTCTCACGTTTCACCTGCTTTCTGTGTTGTAAAATGTGAGTTTATGACAGTTGTTCCAAAACATTCACGAACTTTTGGAAACTACAGGAAGCAAAGTTAGCCTGCAATGTGCTGTTCTGGGATAACGTGGTACTGTGGTATCTTTAACATATGATGGGGCCCAATCATTCAAGAACGTGTGTGATAAAAGTTAACTGTAAATGCATGTTTATGGGAATTCCACCTCACCTTCCTCTTCTTGCTCCTTCCCTCGGCCTGCAGGGTCCGTGTGCACTGTTCAACACACTGAGAGAAGCTCACGCTGCTGTGATCTGAACTGTAGTCCAGCTCCGCGAGCTGAGCCAGAGACAGGATGTAATTGCAGGCTATACGTAGGATCGCCAGCTTGGAGAGCTTCTGCCCGTACGAGTAACACGGCACCTAGAGCACGGTCCGTGGTTGGAGGAAGGAAAAGAGAAGGAAATGATTCTCCTTTAGCCTCTTCTCGTTTGTCTAAAGTGTTGTGCTGTTTTCAAAGAGAAACATATGGACTTATCCTCTATTACTGTTGTTAGTGCATCACGTATTAGCTCATCACGTGGTACCAAAGACAAAACCACATTTTGATTAAGTCTTTGAGGTTTAAGGAAACCATGGTTTCACACTTCCAAACCTTTTCACCATTAATGGAAGTGAGTAATATCAATCTCCACATATGACCTCACAATGCAGAGAGTGGAGCCTCCAGAGGGACAGTGATAAGTAGTGTAGTTAAGGTGTTTACGCCGTTACACAGCTACACTGAAACAACTGCCATCACGTGTTGTAATGTATTGTGAAATAGATTCAGAGATATACACGGAGAAGCTTTACTTTACAAACTGAAGACATCAAATATATGAAGCAGGACATATGGAATCATGTAACTAAAGAAATAAGTCTAAATATGTCTTATATTTGAGCTGCGCTTCGCTTTGTCCACAGTGCTTAGTCTTCTCTCAGTGAGCTTCATGAAACAGCCACCTGACATGGATTCACCTCACAGGTGAGCCTGTCGGGGTTCACCTGTGGAGTTGGGACCATCAGGTGTGTTGGCAGCAGTCAGGTTGGTGCACAGCTGACAGCCTGTTTGACAACTGTTAGAATTCATATTATGGTAAGAACCAATCAGCTAAGTAAAGAGAAACAACATCAAGAGCTATGATGAAACTGACTCAGCAGCTCTGGGAACCCCATCAGACTGCTGGAAACCATTCCAGGCGACGACCTCGTGAAGCTCATGGAGAGGATGCAGAGAGTGAGCAGGAATCACAGCAAAGGCTGGATATGAGGAAGAATCTGAAATCTAAAACATGTTTGCAGAGATTTCACAGCTTTTGGGTTTAATGCATAACTCCACATGTGTTGATGCCTTCAGTGAGAATCTACAATGCAAACAAACAAAGTGCAAACAAAGGCTGAGGAAAACTTTAGGATGGTGGACAGACAGTCACTCATCTACCCAGGTTTTCATCCTGTCAGCGTAGGAGTCGGTGCGACACCTTCAGAGTTTCTTTTTAGGGAGATGATGTGTGTCTCTCAGAAGATGAACCTGGCTGTCAACCAGCCATCAGAAAACATATATTTGTACATAGAGGGACATTATAAAGTGTGAGTCTGACCTGTTTCCTCAGAGCCTCGAATGCAGCACTGATGGTATGGACACGGGTCCTCTCCCTGGCGTTTGCTAGCAGCCTCCTGGTCTGCTGGATAGCTTTGACTTCTGGAAGATGCCCAGATCCATCAGGACTCAACCCAATCCGCTTCCTCAGAGACTCCTGGTGAAACACGGGCCATGGGGTTAGGCCTGGAGTTAGCACACTATCACTGAGCTTACCCTCTAGGATGCATTTCCTACTTACTCTGGCAGCAACCTTTGGATCGTGGACTATCTTAAACGTTTTTTCCTTTTATTTGATTACTTATCAATCAATTAAATATATATTCAATTCTTCCAGGAGTCCTCTTAATCTATAAAAGGTGAGAATTTTTGTGAAATCATAAATGGCTTTTAAGTCTGACAATTTAACCCTAAGAACATGATGTGGAGAAGTTAGTCGATGACTTGATTGGCCACATTTCATTGAACAAGTTTCAGTTGATTGGACAATTAATGAGGTAATTTGCTTCAGTTCACTGAGGGTTGCAAACATTATGCACAGCTCTCCCAAGGTCCCACCACAGCATTTCACTTCAGTGTAGCTCAGGAGGTAGAGCAGGTCATCGACTGATCAACACTTTGGTGATTCAGCCCAGCCTACATGCCAAACGTCCTTGGGTAAGGTTGTAGTTGGTGGTTCACACATTGTTTCTGTATTTTGGCTTATTTTGAGGTCAGATGAAAAATACCCCTTTTGGTTTATCCGTGGCTGCATTTAAATCGTTTTAAACCAGCTAAAGACCAGAGGACTGTTTATTATTTACTGGCAATTAAAACCTTTGAATTTAAAGAGGGTGTGCATTCTTTTATACACGATTATATGTGAAAGGACATATTCACCTTATGCGAAGGGACCTGTGGATCCATATGTTCGTGACACTCGGAGGACTGTGAGACTCTGGCGGCAGACTGGCCGGGAGGCGCCTCTAAGGAAAACACCTGGTGACTGGCTGAGTTGCAGGTTGATGTTGAAGGAGGGAATATCGACTGAAGGCCCAGTTTTAGTCTGCTGGACAGAGGCTGGGAGATGGAGGTGGGCCAGTGGGAGATCTCTGGGTTAGAGAATGAGGAGGTGGGCACCTGGGAAACTTTGGAAGCATCAACAGGCACATTACTGCCAATTCTCATATCTATGGCACCACCACTCTGAGCTGCAGCCATGTCTTCTTTTAATCCTGACAGAATCCCCGTGGTACTGGCCATCGGCTCTTGTGACATCATCAGGTGTCTCTTGAGTGGAGCCAGCTTGTGGACATTATGCGACTCCATATGGGCGTCATCTACCCAGTCTGCATCAGTCACGTCAACTGTGTAGGTGTTCATCCTGTCGGGCTCGGGGCCATTGAAAAACCTTTTAGGTTCGCGGGACTTCCTCTTGAACTTCTTGTTAGTGCTAGGCACAGAGACCTGCTGTGGGTCTTTGTTATCAGGTCTGTTCCACATATTACTCAGAGGAAGGGGATTCTTCATTTTGCAACAGTTAGGGTAACAAACAGGTAACGTAAAATCGGATTTGAACACAAAAAACGGTGATATTTGGAAATGTACATGAACTACAAAATCTTAAAAGTTGTCCAGTAAATCATTTCAGTTCTTTCACTGTGTAGGAGCGAGCATCAGCTGAGCCTTCACCTCCTGGAAGAATGTGTTTCACTACTGCACAAAAAAGACTTTTGGTCCCAGTGTTTCATTCAGGAATACACCGTTAGCTTATTTCATTGCACGGACAACTGCACAATCGTGTGCATTACTTCAGTTTTACAAGCAGGTTTTCTGTGGCTCCACTCTGTCTTCATAGCAGTCTCTGAATAATCCACGTTAGTACATAAAGCTGTGTAACATCTGCTGCTCAGTACAAGTTGTCCCTCTGGATGGAGAAGTGCAGAGCTGTAAAGGTTTCTTTCTGTGAATGCAGTCCAGGCCTCAGAATTGGGGTTACAGTGGAACTGTCTGAGCGTGGCTCCAGTCAGTCTGCATAGCAGCACCGTGAATAACCCACACTGATACACACACTGAGCACAGATACGCTGGAGTGCAACTGCTGGACATAAAAATGAGAACAGCGCATGAAGAAAGTAGCAGCTCTTCAGGAGCACAATCACACACACGCTATAAAACCACTTATTCACACTTTGCAAAGCAGCCGGGGGAGCAGACTCTCGTTAGAGTTGCAGGATTTAACGAATAACTTTACATACTCTGCGTAAGTGTCAGCATGGTACCGGACAGAGTCACACGGTAGTTTCCAAACACCTCAAACTTCCCTGAAGGAGTGTCAGCAGCAGTTGCGGTGATACCCCCGGGATCGATCCATCCCTCGGCGAACTTCTGGGCCCTTCTTAAGGAAAGCTCCGGTGAGCTGAGGTTGAAACTCGGTGCGCTGTAGGCAGTGGCGTCGATCAGTGATTTGCTCTCCCGGCGTTAAAGACTGAGAACTAGTTCACTGCCTGGACTCGCTCAGTTGTCACCGCACACATCGGCTCTGGTCCTCCGCGTCCTCCTGCTTCACTGCACGCGAATACAACCTCGCGCTCCTCCAGCTCCAGTCGCTGGCGTCTGACTGGCTGGAGCCCCCCCTCCCCTCCGCGCGCGTGCACACGCACACACGCACGCGAGGAAGGATTTGCACATTGGTTTGTTGACGTTTTGTTTTTTAACCACAACTTCGCTGTTGTAGCAGGACATCCGCGACGAAACAGATCAACGGTGCCATACGCTGGCACGAGACTCACGAGCTGAGGCGCATGTGCTCATACGACGCTGCGAAACTTACAGTAAAAACAAATCTGCGGACGGTGTTTCAGTGTACCTGTGACTGGGATGAGACAGTTCATCTTCCCCGTGTAACTTGCTCGGTGCCAGCATTGAGGGGTAGGGGCGCCGTGAAAAAACGTGGATACCGCAAACCATGACAGCCCTAAAAGAAATGGATCAATATCCTACTTAGGTAAGTAGATATTTTTGCAGGGGTATATGATGATAACATTATTAGATTTTTTTTTTACATTGATTGGTACCAAATACAAAAAAATACGTTAACTTTTTGGAAATGTCATCTATAAAAAGTATTTTTATAACTTAAACATTTTTATTTGTAACATTAAGTATTGATAAATATTACTTAAATATTTTTTCAAACAAAGTATAGCCAACTAAAACAATCTGTCATAGGCAGTGTGCAAAATATAATAGACACCTTTCCAAAAATGCTCTGTTTATGTGAGTTATAATGAATTATTATTACAAAATACATGAAAAAAAAATCTGTCAAGGCAAATGGCAGGACTCAAACTCAACCTGCGTTTATTTACAGAACCCCGATTCTGTACATACAGTAGTGAGAGGAAGGGGGCGCCAGGGGATCCAGGGAAAGGGAAGCAAACTCTTCTGTTCACAGAGCCGGTCACTCGCACGTCCCAGATCAAACTCCATGCTGACGCTCCTCACAAACACACTCATCACCCAACAAGGGTCCAAGGTGAACAGCAGGAATCCGACTCAGCCGCCACCTTAAGTGGTGACCGATCAGATGAAGATGATGCGCAGCAGGTGAGTTGATTGTCAGCAGGTACGTAGGAACCCGAGAGAAGTACTGTCCAGGCAGGGAGGAGTGCAGAGAAAAGAGACACACACAATTAGGGCTGGGCGATATGACCCAAAATTCATATCTCGATATTTTTTAGCTGGATGGCGATATAAGATATATATCTCGATATATTTTTTTAAAGCCATAAAGTAAGAACAAAAAGAGAGTTCTTAGTCAAAGCTGTGTCCCAGATGTCACACAGGCACTTTTATTAACATAGAGCAGATGTACATAAAATTTACTCAAAAATAAATTATGAGCATTTATTAAATAATAATGCTCCATAAATAAAAGAAAACAATGTTGTTTTTGTGCTAAACAAAGAGCTCACAATTGTGCAGTCAAAATGTAAACTAACAGACGAGCACAATAACAAAGACAGATTTCACAGCTGCTCTGTTCCCAACTTGTACTGCGTGACTGACAGCCTGGAGTTTGAAATCCGCTTCGCAACCACGTCTCTTACAGGTGCCATTTATGGTCCTTATACACAGTAGGGTAATATTACGTTGAAGCACAGTACGTATCACTCCGCGAGGCTCAGCCGTAATGCTCCGACAATCCATCAAGCGCTGCAGCTCCGTAGCTTACCAAAGTCGTACTAAAACATTTTTTGACAGATTGCTGAGCGCCGTGTTCCACATAAGATCGGTTCGCGGCCATCAAGCACAACCAGAATTCATACATAAGGCGCGCTGTCAACTTTTGAGAGAATGAAAGGATTTTAGTCCGTGCAGCACCTCTGGGCTGCATGGCGTTAGCGTGGTTAGCTCGTTAGCGTGGTTAGCTAGCTAACACATTGACGCCGTCCAGCCCCACGCACGGGGCGATGCGCAGTAACTCGTTAACGCAGATTTGCCGTGTCCATCTTGTCGCTTCCTGCAGGTGAAGCGATGGGGGAGGAGGGGGAGTTGTGTTCAGTGAAAGAGAGGCGAGGCCGAGTAACGCTGCGTAGAGACGGAAGTGGACGAAAGAGAGGCAAACTTGCGGCTCCACAAGTATAATTATAACGTAACATAGACTATATCGATATAAACGATATTGTCAGATCTTATATCTCGTATAAAAATATATCGATATTTTTTAAAAACTCGATATATCGCCCAGCTCTACACACAATAACAAGCAGTGACAGGACACCAGAGAGGACTGCAGGACCAAGACAATTTCCCAAGGAACCTCCTGCAATTAGACACATTTTTGGCAAAAGATTTTACTTCTTAAGAAATCAGTGGTGCTGGTTCAGTGTCAGGAGTGTGGGTCTGAGGGGATGGGAGTGGGACAGCTGCCTAAGCCAGAGATTAGATCAGTATAGGTCTTAAATAATCAGGCCCCATCTTATCTTAATGACCTTGTAGTACCATATCACCCTATTAGAGCACTTCGCTCTCGCTCTGCAGGCCTACTTGTTGTTCCTAGAGTATTTAAAAGTAGAATGGGAGGCAGAGCCTTCAGTTTTCAGGCCCCTCTTCTGTGGAACCAGCTTCCAGTTTGGATTCAGGAGACAGACACTATCTCTACTTTCAAGATCAGGCTTCAAACTTTCCTTTTTGCTAAAGCATATAGTTAGGGCTGGACCAGGTGACCCTGAATCCTCCCTTAGTTATGCTGCAATAGACATAGGCTGCTGGGGATTCCCATGATGCACTGGGTGTTTCTTCTTCACTCACTATGTATTAACAGACCTCTCTGCATTGAATCATATCTGTTATTAACCTCTGTCTCTCTTCCACAGCATGTCTTTATCCTGTCTTCCTTCTCTCACCCCAACCAATCACAGCAGATGGCCCCGCCCCTCCCTGAGCCTGGTTCTGCTGGAGGTTTCTTCCTGTTAAAAGGGAGTTTTTCCTTCCCACTGTCACCAAAGTGCTGCTCATAGGGGGTCATATGATCGTTGGGTTTTTCTCTGTATCTATGAAGCGCCTTGAGGCGACTTTTGTTGTGATTTGGCGCTATATAAATAAAATTTAATTGAATTGAATCATACCATGGAAGCACGTTGGCACATAAGTGATGTAATACATATATGTATTACATTTCACATTTGTAATTGGTGCAGGCAGGTGCATGTTGGCTAAAATAACAGAAACACATTATTTTCTGTTAGAACTGAAGTAAACTAACTAATATTAAAAAAGTCAAGCAGTTTCTCTCATGTGGACTTTGGTATAAGTTTCATTTCCATCTGTCTGTCTTTCTTTTGTGAAACATCAGCTCTCAGCATCACCTTGGAGCACGTGCACCTGAAAGAAACCAAACCAGTCTTTGTTGGCAAAAACAAAACAACACTAATGCCATGAAACAAACACATTTATAAGTACCTTGTGAAGCAAACGTTGATGGTGACATGTTAATACTTTCTGTCCCTGTCAGTCATGGGACCTTAGATTCATCACTTTTCTCCCCCTTAGGGCACTTCTGAGCAGGGGTGGGCACATGAGAAACTAGGAGGGCCACACCAGTAAGCTGAACTCTTATCTCTTTAGATCCTACAATTAACAGTACAGATGTTGCAATCAGGCAATGAAAATGTGAAATAGGCATAGTGAAAACACTAACATGAGAAACCACGACTAAGGAAAAGCAACAAGCAGAAGAGATTTGTCCGGGTCAAGAAACACGAGGAGTGGACATTAGACCATCTGTGCTTTGGTCTGATGATGTCACGGTTCTGGGTCATTGTGACCCAGCATTTTGAGTTCTTGTGTTTTGGTAATATGTTATATTATGGTTTTTGTTCTGAGTCCTTGGTTGTGCCCTTTGGATTATTGTGATTTAGCTTTCAGGTTTAGTTGTGCGCGTGTGTTTATTGTCTTGTTCCCCAGTCAGTCATGTCTCATGTAACTCTGGTTCCTGGACTCTGTGTTCCCTCTGTTCTCTGTCAGTGTTGCATCTCTGAGTCCTGTCAGTTTATTTCCTGTTTTACATTGAAGGTCTTGTCTCATGTTAGTGTATTCTGTTTTACTTCCTTGTCTTGCCCAGTTACTCCCAGCTGTGCTCTCCCTCTGTGTTTCGTTCCCTCGTTATCCCTCTGTGTATTTAAGCCTTGTCTCCGCCTCTGTTAGTTGCTGGTTCGTCTGCGTGTCTTCCTGCCGTGTGTCTCTCCAGGTTCCACGTCTCAGGTTTTTGTTCCTTGCATTATTATTTTGTAGCTGTTCCCAGTTTAGGTTTTTGTTAGCATAGTTCCCTGCGATGCTTTGATTTGAATTTTGCCTTTCGTTATTAATAAACTTTCTCACAGCTACGTTGCCGTCCGTGCTTGGGTCCACATCCTTCATCTCCCGACAATCTGCCCTGCAGATCATGACAGATGAGTCCAAATTTGAGATCTCTGGTTCCACTGTGTCTTTGTGCCATGCAGAAAAGGTGATGGGATGGTCTCTACATGCATGGGGCGATCGTGGCTCAAGAGTTGGGAGGTCGCCTTGTAATCGGAAGGTTGCCAGTTCGAGCCCCGGCTTGGACAGTCTCGGTCGTTGTGTCCTTGGGCAAGACACTTCACCCGTTGCCTACTGGTGGTGGTCAGAGGGGCCGGTGGCGCCAGTGTCCGGCAGCCTCACCTCTGTCAGTGCGCCCCAGGGTGGCTGTGGCTACAATGTAGCTGCCATCACCAGTGTATGAATGTGTGCGTGAATGGGTGGATGACTGGATGTGTAAAGCGCTTTGGGGTCCTTAGGGACTAGTAAAGCGCTATATAAATACAGGCCATTTACCATGTTTCCCACCGTGAAGAGTGGAGGTGATGTGAGGGGGCTTTGCTGGTGACACTGTTGAACATTTATTCAAAACTGAAGGCACACTGCAGCAACATGCATCCCATCTGGTTTGCATTTGGTTGGACCATCATTGATTTTTTGATTTGATTTGATATACCTTTATTAGTCCCACAAGGGGAAATTTCATAAGGCTGCCGACCTATTGCACGCAATGGCGGCGCCATCTTACCCTCCGACCATACATACATTACACAAACATCACATGGGGAAGACAGGTCAGAGAGGTATAACAATGGAAAATGCACCACATGAGGAAAGATAAGGAGAAAAAAATAACTCCCCCCAGACTGAGCTCCAACAGTTTGAGAACAGAAAAAAACACCTCTGCACATGAAAAACCTCTTAATACACCAAAGAAACACATGACAAGCAACAGGGGGGTAAAGGGTGAGAGACAGCCGAATTAGACAGTACATCCGGGCCTGCGTGCGCTGGTCTCCTTGATCCACCGTCAAGGGAATAAGCATCGAAGGCATTTGGAAAGGGAGGGGGGATGAGTGTGTGCATATCAGTGTATATGTATGTGTGTGTGTCCAGAGTTCAGCTGAGACAGTGTCCTTCACCCTGCCAGGCTAAGTAAACAGTCTTCCAGCCAACCCAGGTGGCCTTGCATGGAATGGGAAGGAACAGACTCAACACAGTCGTTATCAGGGAGTTTTTGTTCGGCTCCAGCCTTGCAGCTGGCACCAAAGGGGTATGCGCATGAAGTGATGGTGCTTTTTACTTTAGTGCGAACAGCTCATATGAATTTCAAAGCAGTTCTACAGTCCAACACTGGTCTCTCAATCTCCCGTTGGAGAGCCGCGAGCTTCACCATACTTGCGTTCTGTGATGTTGTCATTCTTGTGCTCAAGGAGCCGATTCTGAGAACTCACGACAGTGGGCCTCCCCGAGATGTCATCCAATTTGCGCTCAGAGATGTTATTCTGAGTATTCACGGCAGCCGTAGCCTCTCCAAGATCTTATCCATGCTGCACTCAATGAGCCCATTTTGAGAAACTCACGCCTCTCCCATCGTTCCAATCCCAGCGGGCAGCCTTGTGGGGGTTTGAACAGCCAGTTCCACTTTCTCAAGCCAGCTCCGATCAGCCAGAACCCTGTTATCATGGTTCCGAATAGGTAGATATCTTCAGCACTCAGGCTCACCCGAGCCCAAACTTCTCGTTGAGAAAGGGGTGTCAATTGCATTTAAGGACCAGTTTTCAACAGGACAATGACCCCAAACACACCTCCAGGCTGTGTACTAGAAGAAGTATACTAGATGGCGGCGCGCACAGACGCAGCGGCTCTATGCTCTCCACTTAGGTGCCTTTCTTTTTGGTTTCTCCACTTTTTCTTCTTCTTTTGTTTTCCTTATTGTGAAGCCAAATTTTCCTACAACCATCTGGAATTATGCAAGATCGGATATAACAGCCAGATCCCCATTACCAGTGATTATCAGAGGGTGCACAACATCCCCCCGGAGATAGCGAGAACATCGGGTGCTCCGTGGATTGTTATCGGCTCTGCCAAGAAACGCAGGCGGCGGAAGGAACGCAAACAAAAGCGGGGATGCCTGCCGGGCCTGCTAGCCAGGCTAAAGAGGCAGCCTTTCAAACCACCGCTCCCGAGCATCTTTCTGACCAACGCACGGTCGGTTGTCAACAAAATAGACGAACTGAACCTACTTCTCGCCGCACAGCCAATCGTCCGTGACTGCTGTGTCCTGGTCGTCACGGAGACATGGCTCACTCCGCGAGGCTCCGCCTACGACAGCCGTAACGCTCCGACAATCCATCAAGCGGTGCGGCTTGGTAGCTTAGCAAAGTCGTACTGAAACATCTGACAGATTTTCGAGCGCCGTGCACATAAAATCAGTTCGAGGTCAGTAAACACAACCAGAGTTCATACATGAGGCACACGGGATTATAAGGGGCTCTGTCAACTTTCAGACAAATCAAAGGATTGGTTTTAAGTGCGCCGTATTTTCCAAACAACACGGTAATAACGACGGCCCGCTAGCATGCGCTACCAAAAATAGTGCTTTGTTGTGTATCTGACGGACGAAAGCTAAACCAGTTCCACACCACTGAAGCTGCATTTTTACAAACCAGTTCTGGTTCATGTTTCATTCAACGATCTGCTTTCGCTCTTCTCATTCTGCGTCATCATCCAATTCCACCTGTGATCTTGTGTCACCATTGCTCCCTGAGCTTTGTGTTGGTTCTTCACCTGACAAATAGGACAAACATGACAATAAGAATAAAATGTGGAGCTGCTTCAGTGTGTCTGTCACTTTGTGCAGATCTTGACTCATCAGTAATGTTTGTAGGCTGAGTGCGTTTTTAAAACAAGTTGTGCAAACTGCACTACAAGGTGGAATATTTGCAAAATCATGACTATGACCTATGAATACGTCAGTGCCATTAAGATGAAATTATTGTGTCACCAACATTTTAAAGTTAGACATATAATCCTAACAGCCTCTGTAATCTAATATCCTGGCTGCTCGAGGCTCCGTTTTCTCTGACAGCTTCAATTAGATTAGAAACGCTGCTCTGAGACTGAGAGAACTAACAGTGCTGCCTGCTGTGCAAACACGTTATTCATGGTTACGTACAGTTTTAGACTGATGTGGGACAAAGCCTAGCATAGCCTGTAACGTTATTGTGACGGACACATTTTATGTGTCAGACCCAGGACCCTGAGCAGTTATGGACTAATATTATGATGTATGTATTTTGTATTGCTGTCCCTCGTTCTCCCTGCTTGTAGACGTGTGTGTGTGTGTGTGTGGCCCTGGCAGGTGATTGGCCACACCTGAAGACCTTGACACACCTGCAGCTGATCAGGCCTGTCGGAGGAGCTACTTGAGAGTGTGGTGGAGCTCTCTCCGGCGCTGGATCATTGCGTGGCTTCACGTCAGTCTCTCGACCAGTTCCTAGTTTGAGTCTGCTGCATTATTGTGTGTCTGACGGCTTCCTCTCTCTTATGTCCCCAGGAGTTACGGGGAGACGAGAGGACAGCGAGCACGGGGTGCTCATCGCGGAGACAGGAGCACTAGCACTGAGAAGAGGACACGTCACGGGAGTCGGGAGAGCACGGGATTTATTGTCATGTCTGTCCATCACTGTAAATAAACGCACTGCTTGTACATAGAGCACCGCGCCTGGGTCCTCCTTCCCTACACCCCCACGGTCTGCCAGCCAGACCGTGGCATTATGAGTGAACTTGGCTTTAAGTGACTTACAGGTTTCTCTGAAAAATACTTTCTTATATCCAGATTCTTCCTCTTCGCTGCCGTCCTCCTCCTCGCAGCGCAGGCTTGCCGCTGCTAAAACTCAACAGAGCTCCCTGAAAGGCTCAGCCAATCACATTGGCCATATTTGTCACATGAGGTAGGACTAGTGATGTGACGTTCTGTATCGAGGCTTCGGAGCGTGTGTCGAGTAATGGAGGGGGCGTTTCCGCGAAGCGCGTATCGAGGCTTGCTTCATTTATGGGAGGAGCTGAAAATGATGACGTCCGAAGCCTCGCTGCCCGGCTGTACCACGTGACTGGTTCATGAAGTGGTTCGAACTTTGCCGCGAGATATGACAGCGATATAAACCCCTCAGACTTCATTCAAAATGTGGGTGTATGATGGAGAGTTGTTAGTGAGAGTTTGGAGACCGTTTGGAGGTTTATGAGAGTGAGGAGAGAAAGTCAGGAGAGAATGGAGCCAGCTAAGAAGAGGAGGATGTCCTCCCCTGTGTGGGAACATTTTGATCTTATTCCTCCCAACAAGGTATGTAAATTTCTACAGAAGATGTATTTTCATGATACTGATGGTGCAATAAAACTTATGTTAAGCTGTCGTTACTTGTGTACAAGGTGAAGTGTTTGCTATGTGCCAGGGAGCTGGGATATGACAACAACAACACCTCATCCATGCTTAGGCACTACAGAGCTTTGCATGAGAATAAGGGGAACACCAATTGTGGAGCAAGACCAGGTGAGCCATCAAATGCAATGATAATATAGCATGCAGTAATGTTACTAAATGATATAACAATATTATACAACTGTTATAAGTTACGTGTGTGATATTTATATTTGTGCTTTATCTTTATTGTCTTTCCTCAGGAGAACAATCTCAAATAGATGAAGACCTGGTTAGCATGGTGATTGAGGACTCCCAGCCATTTAGCATTGTGGAGGACAAAGGATTCAAAAGATTTGTTAAATCATTAAATCCCAGCTATGTTCTCCCCACTAAAAAGGTCATAAAAGCAGTGAAAATTTAGTTTTTACAGAATAAAATGTGAACAGGCAGGACTGAGGCTCAAAGCCTCAGTGTGTAGCTGTCCATACCTCAACGTTACAAAAGCACAACCACTGTCCACACCCCAACCACACCTCACCTCACAGTAAATGATCATTTCCATTTCAAGCATTTCCAAATAATCATTTCCCATACTGCCAGTATAAATATACACAGTATACTGCCATCACTACAATATACATGTTTTACACACTCCTTTTGTTGTTGACATTTACAGGCTGTGTGCAAAATGCCACACTCTTCAAATTCATGCCAGCTATTATTTTTACGTCCAGTAGGTGTCCTGCTAGAGCAAATGAAGCTTCATGAAGCTTCGCGTTGGGGTGAACCAATTGGATGAAAAGCTTCAGTGCTTCATGGGGCTTCATCTGCCCATCACTAGGTAGGACTCCAGTAGAGCACGTAATTTAACTCTTTCTGCACCGCTGGGTGAATGAGACGCTGACAGATCGCTTTTTTTTCTTCTTCCTATCAGGTTTGTTTTTCTTTACTCGAAGAGATCAAATTATTGGTGGGGACAATTCAATAATCGCTGGATATTGGTGGGGACATGTCCCTTCCGTCCATGCCAAATCGACGCCCTTGCCCGAATCGATTCAATCCATGATTCGATTCGATTTGGGGAAATTTGGCCTCAGTCAGTAATATTATAATTTAGATCATGCATCTGTATAATGAAGACACTGGACTCAGCAGTTCGAGTGAAGTTCACCAACTTTACTTCGTTTCCCGGAAGTACCCCCCCCCCCCCCCCCCCCCCCCACACACACACACACACACACACACAGCCTTATGGGTACAGTAGTCTCCCGCTACACCTCCTCCTTTTAGCTAAAGACACACTTCATAATGACTCACTCAGCTCACAAGAACAGGAGTGCAGAGCATTATCAAACGTTAAAATGATACACATCCCTCACTTGTTCACTTACATTTAAACGAAACACACAATTGTAAACATCTCTAACAGCCTAAGCCAGCTTTGAATAGGCCATGAATGGATGCCTTCAGAGAATTACACATCCAATCTTACAGGAGGTCTCACCACTCGACCAGATCTGGTAACAGTCCCTGTTGGTGTGAGGTGGCTCCTCTCCTTAGAAAACCCGTCTGTAGATCTGGGAGCACTGGCAGGTCCAACTACTGCTCCAGTGGTTCCTTCAGTAGTAATCCACACCTTCTGTCCTGACTCTGTCTGCGCTTGTAGTGTTTTGCCTGCTCACGCCTCCCCTTCTCATCCTTCCTGCGAAAAGCCTGTAGGTCGGGCCACTTTGGCACCAGCTTCGCTGCAGCTTGTGGCAGAGAGGTACGCAGGTGTCTCCCCATGAACAACTGTGCCAGTGAGAGCCCATGTTCCAGTGGGGTGGCCCTGCACGCTAGCAGTGCTCTGCTGTAGTCACAGTCCTTTCAAGTCTTTAATGGTACGAACAGCACGTTCTGCCTCCCCGTTGGCTTGGGGGTACCTGGGGCTGCTCGTTTCATGTGTGAACTGGTACTCTTTAGCAAAGTGCTTGAACTGTTCTGATGAAACTTGCGGCCCGCTGTCCGATACCACAGTCTCGGCAACTGCATGTCTTGCAAAGGCCTCTTTTATAGCATTAATAGTGACCTCTGCTGTTGTGTGTCTCAGTTCAGCAAGTACCACGACCAGATTTGGTGTGTGGTAGTAACAGGTAAATGAACTTTTTTTTTAATGATTTGAATATATATGAATGCTTGTGCATGAATACACAAACAATACACATATGCTTTCATGCTTTCAATTGTGTAATTTACGTGATCTAGGTCAGCGGTCTCCAACCTTTTTTGCGCCACGGACCGGTTTATGCCCGACAATATTTTCACGGACCGGCCTTTAAGGTGTCGCGCATAAATACAACAAAATAAAACTAGTACCGGTACCGAAAAAAAGAAGATTTATTCATAACACACTGAAAAGACCCAGGAAAACAGAGTTAACGATAAAAACGATAACAAAATAACGCTGAAAACCGATAAAAACCCTGAAAACCAGACATTTCACACCTGAGCCTCAACTCTCGCGGCCCGGTACCAAACGACTCACGGACCGGTACCGGTCCGAGGCCCGGGGGTTGGGGACCGCTGATCTAGGTAGCTCTGCTTTGGAAGTTCAGTTCAAGCTAGAAATGTGTTTTGAAGTTTGTACGTGTTTTGTCTCTAGGGGCCACCACATATATTTATATATAAACATATATAAATAAAAATACTTTTTTTTTTACATTAGTAATTCCTTTTGTGCATAATTTTATATTATTGTTAATAATAAATGAATTAAAGCAACAAAACAACCTGCAGAGCCGGTTCTCTAAAAAGAGCCGGAAATCCCATCACTACTGGACTCAGCACGTTCGGGTGAAGTTCACCAACTTTACTTCGTTTCCCGGAAGTACCCCCCCCCCCCCCCCCCCCACACACACACACACACACATACACACACACAGCCTTATGGGTACAGTAGTCTCCCGCTACAGCATCAGTACATTTCCACATTTTTATATCTATAAAAAGGAAGCTGACACTTGCCAGACTTTATCAGAGCTGTGAGCATCACAGCAGAGGCCTTTGTGTCAAAGTAGCTGAAGATAAAACACAGAAAAACATGAAGGTGGTTTTCCTGTTCTGGGATTTTATAAAAATATTCTGCAGTAGATCAAAAAAACGAAAGAAAACCATTAATCAGCATATGAACATTACCTGATGCTGCTGAAGTGAAGCAGAGCAAAGTTACAGCGGTTTGATTAGAGACACAGCTGAGTGTTTTGCAATTTTGCACAATTTTAAAAAGTTGAAATTTGTTCAGTATTGAACAGCAGAAATGAGGTTTTCTTTTCGGAAGTAAGTAAAAGTAAAAAAACAGCGGCCCACAGCGCTGCAAACAACGGTAGACTTGTGCGTAACAAGCAAGCGAATAATGCAGAAAACAGATTTTTAGACGGAAACTGTTCTTGAAGTACAGAGAGAGAGAGAGCTGTGCATGAAGTGTGGTGGAAGCAAAACAGCGAAAGTCAGAGTGAATTCATGACGATGCTGATCAAATGTGAAGCGCAGTTTGCTGCTTCTTTTGCTGCTGGTTTGGTGAATTTTGGTTGGAGAGAGATAAAACCTGCAGCTCAGAATCAGCGCAAAAAGGGCGCAAACACAAAGCGCGGGCCCGCCGAAACAGTGTCCGTGCCTGTGGGACATCTCACTGATCCTGATGCTGTTTACGTCTTTGTGCAGAATCCGTGTTTCTGCTCTCATTTACGGTTTTAGCTGTTTGGTGGTTGTTGAAATTTTGTGAGGTTTAACCTGAGATTCTGGCTTTTCGGGCAAAATAAATTTATAATAAAAAAGATGGATTCAGTTATTCGTCCCTCCTAAGCCAGGGGAGGAGCTGGAAGTGTGGCCAGTCAGCATGCTGCTTCTACCCGGCAGCCGTGTCTGTTGCTGCCACAAAAAACGGATATAAGAAATAAGGCAAGAAAGTAATTAACCCGCTGATGAAAATGGCTTGTAAAATATTCCGTTGTCGTCCGGGGAACAGTCGCTTATTTTTTATTTCATTTTATCGATAATAATAATAATGATCTTACAGATTTTTTAAAAAATATTTCTATCTTTAAAAAGTCATGTTTGATACTCTGAACTAAACACGCGTCTTTTAAAATTCAATTTCTTCCGAAAATGTCTGAAAATGTGGCGAATCTGAAACTTGGAGCTTGTTCTGACAGGTTGTACCGTTAACAAACACCAGATAACGTGAAAACCGGTTAATCTGGAACACCGGAAGTTCCGACCGTTTTTTCCTTTAAATTGCGACCATTCCTCCCAGTAGCTTGACGAAGTCACTACATTTGCCTTCCTTAGCTCAACTAGCCGTGCGAGCAAAGCCAGAGATATACGTTCGGGTACAGACTGAGGTAGTGCTGTTGTTTCTCTCTGTGTTTGCATGGTTTGAAACTCGCTAATGAATGACTAAGGCGAAGTTTGCTAACTTACAGCTAGCAGCAAGTTGAAACGCGTGGCGGTGTCCGTCGTACAGCTGGTCTCTGCGTTATATTGTCAGCGTGTTGTTGTTATTACAGTTACTACCCACAGCGACCAGTGGAAGACGATATAGCGTTTTATGCTGTAACAAGGTGATGATTATGCATGGAAATGGAAATTACGAGTCACCCCGTCATTGTACCGCACATCACTGACAGCTTTGTTCTGATTTGTTTCTGTCATAAAACTAAAGCGCCGTCGTGATCCGAGTATGTGGAGGAAGTATTTCCTCTGAAGGCTCACTGTTAGAAATGTGCACTAATCAAGCTTTAGGTCAAGTCAGCCGCCAGACCTCCCTGACGACCTCTGCTCATGTCAGTGTTGTCAAATCTCGCGAGAAGAGCTAGAGTTGAGAAGTCACATGAAATATATAAATTTGTTTATGTTCTTATATCTGCTCAGTTTCAAATGGCAATGCAACCAACCGGGGAAATATCACTTTATGAAGAGAAATGTGATACGTTTCATCAGAGTAGTGTAATGGGAGATCTGCATCATCCTTCAGATTACTCGGCAGCTCTGTTCTGTCACATCTTAAATGTACTCTGTTGGACTGAGATCTGCGCCCTATTCCAGGAAGATGGCTAAAAATGAGTCTGTTAACTGTGAGGTGGTGGCTGACAGACTATGTGAACGTAACATGCTCGCTGGCAGATTTTCTTCCTGACTTATCCCTTCCTGCTGCACCTCAACCAGCTCTCTGACACTCTTTCCTCATTCATAAAGTCACTGCCAAAGTGCACAGTTTGTTATTTTGTTATATCTGGTTTGCTTTTTTTGTACTTAACATAACTGCTTTTACAATAATTCACTCATATGGACAGAGACTTTAAGAATAAAATGTTTTGTCTCCATCTTTCTAACCCTGCCTCAGTAGATGATCATGCTTATGTCAGCCAGTTTTCCTGCAGTCGTCATTCATGCTGTAATCAGTCACACTGATTGAGAAAAGGTCTGGCACATTAGGGAACTGGCACATGTTTGAGTGAAGACTAGGCTGAAGTTATTTTAAGACTTAAGTGGGATGAAATGTGTTTCAGAGCGAGTTGTTAAATACAGGATGCTCAACTGTTTATGTTGAATTTGTTCACAAGTTAACATTCAGCCATTAAATGCTGGCAGAGTCTGAACCTCAATGTATTTTCCACTGAAAATATCCTAAATCAGTCTTGATTTTTCAAAAATGATTATTAACAATATAATAACCTGAATTAAAAGGTTTGAGCAGACATGGTTAGCTGTCTGTATATTCAAGGAGACATTAAAATAGGAATAAAAAACAGAATTAGGAGTGTTGGCATGTAAGTGGTGCTCAAGCAGCTGTTCAGTGTTCCAGTGTTATTAGACCCAACGTTCGATAATGGTCAGCTAATGGAGTTAGCAACGTTTTCACCCTTTAGCATCATGTTGGCCAAGTGGTTAGCAAACAGAAACTTGTCTATTACGATGCTAAATCACTAAAGCTTATTTACTTGCTAATGCTAGCTTTTTTCCATACCAAGCACTAGTCCTAACTGATCTCAGGACAGTGAAAGCAGACCCATTGGCAGCTTGTCTCGCAGGTTGCTCTCCCATCAGTTTACTGTCATAGACCAGTGGTTTATCCATAATGTACATGCACAAACCACCAGAAAAACACTGCTGGCCTCTGAGCTTACTGAGCTCCAGCCGTTATCACTGTGAGAAAGACACGCTTTTAAAACAGATGCAAACTACTGTTTCCTGTGAGATTTGAAATTTCCTTTGTCTTCATGTATCCTCATCTTTACATTGGACATTCAAGCACTTCCTGCCTTGCTTGTCCTGACAGAACACGACTGACTCAAAGGAATCGGTGCTCGTAGAGCGACTCGTTTAACCTTTTTTGGGGGAGGTATATTGCTCAGTTGTCAAACAAAGATGTATTAGCATCTGACTTTTTTTTGTTATTTTCTGTTCTTAACAATCCTACAGGAAGTAAGCACTTTCAGAATAAAGCATGTCCTTCTCTTTGTAGATGCCAGGGGCTGGTCCATGGGTGTGAGCCGACTGGATGTATTCTACCGAAGGCTGCTCCTCACCAAACTCTTTATTGGGGGATGGGGGAAGCCTGAAGACCTCAAGAGGTATGAAGCATTTTGTCATGGCCCTTTCACATAGGACGGGGCATGCACTGCGCTCTGAAACCCAATGTTTTCTGTACGTGCACCAAACAATAACTGTTTCCCGCCTGCGTTTAGCAAGTGCAGCGCAAGTGTCCTGTCGGGGAGTACTGCAGTTGTGCTAAATTCAACCACACAGTGAAGCCAACCACAGAAGAAAAGTTGATTCTTTGTGATATCAGAATCAGAAAGGGTTTTATTGCCAAATGTTGAGCAGGTTTACAACATTAGGAAATTGCTGCGGTACTTAGTGCAAACATACTGTCATAAATTACGCTTAAATAAACATAAAAATTAAAAGTGCTAAGTAGATAGATATATACATGAGTGCAGGTGGTGATCAGTGCCAAACATGGAATGATGCAGTGAACACAGCATAGGGTCATGTGTTAGTGGTGGGAACAGTCATACGGTTATTGTTCATGTGTCCAACAGCAGAGGGGAAGAAACTGTTCTTATGGCGAGAGGTTCTGGTGCGAATGGACCGGAGCCTCCTGCCTGAGGGGTGGAATTGTAGATGCCCACTTTACTCTACAGGGTGGGCCATTTCTATGGATACACTGTAATAACATGGGAATGGTTGGTGATATTAAAGTCCTGTTTGTGGCACATTAGTATATGTGAGGGGGCAAACTCCTCAAGATGGGTGGTGACCATGGTGGCCATTTAGAAGTCGGCCATCTTGGATACAACTTTTGTTTTTTCAATAGGAAGAGGACCATGTGACACATCACACTTATTGGTAATGTCACAAGAAAAACAATGGTGTGCTTGGTTTCAACGTAACTTTATTCTTTCATGAGTTATTTACAAGTTTCTGACCACTCATAAAATGTGTTCAATGCCCATTGTGTTGGATTGTCAATGCAACCCTCTTCTCCCACTCTTCACACACTGATAGCAACACCGCAGGAGAAATGCCAGCACAGGCATCCAGTATCCGTAGTTTCAGGTGCTGCACATCTCGTATCTTCACACCATAGACAATTGCCTTCAGATGACCCCAAAGATAAAAGTCTAAGGGGGTCAGATCGGGAGACCTTGTGGGCCATTCAACTGGCCCACGACGACCAATCCACTTTCCAGGAAGCTGTTCATCTAGGAATGCTCGGACCTGGCACCCATAATGTGGTGGTGCACCATCTTGCTGGAAAACGTCAGGGAACGTGCCAGCTTCAGTGCATAAAGAGGGAAACACATCATCATGTAGCAATTTCAAATATCCAGTGGCCTTGAGGTTTCCAGTGATGAAGAATGGACCCACTATCGTTGTTCCCCATATACCACACCAAACCATCACTTTTGTTGTTCCAACAGTCTTGGAGGGATCCATCCAGTGTGGGTTAGTGTCAGACCAATAGCGCTGGTTTTGTTTGTTAACACCATTCACATAGAAGTTTGTCTCATCACTGAACAAAATCTTCTGCGTGAACTGAGGGTCCTGTTCCAGTTTTTGTTTTGCCCATTCTGCAAATTCTGTGGCCGATCTGGGTCATCCTCGCTGAGATGCTGCAGCAGCTGGAGTTTGTAAGGGTGCCATTTGTGAGTAGCTGATATCCGCCGAAGGGATGTTGGACTAATGCCACTCTCCAGTGACATGCGGCGAGTGCTACGCTGTGGGCTCTTGCTGAATGAAGCTAGGACAGCCACTGATGTTTCTTCATTAGTGACAGTTTTCTTGCGTCCACATTTTTGCAAATCCAACACTGAACCAGTTTCACGAGCAAGCAGTTTGCTAACTGTAGCATGGGAGATGGGTGGTCTCGTAGGGGGTCTTGCATTGAAATGTGCTGCAATGACCTGGTTACTGCGTTCACCAGCTATCAACACAATTTTGATCCTCACGTGTTAACCTCTTCGACATGTCAATGGCTGTGAACAAAGAGAAACTTGTAAATAACTCATGAAAGAATAAAGTTACGTTGAAACCAAGCACACCATTGTTGTGACATTACCAATAAGTGTGATGTGTCACATGGCCCTCTTCCTATTGAAAAAACTAAAGTTGTATCCAAGATGGCCGACTTCTAAATGGCCACCATGGTCACCGCCCATCTTGAGGAGTTTGCCCCTCACATATACTAATGTGCCACAAACAGGACTTTAATATCACCAACCATTCCCATGTTATTACGCTGTATCCATATGAATGACCCACCCTGTACTCAGACTTTTCTGATTTAGTACTCAGGTCAGATGAAATCATTCTTTAAAGTTACAATAACGGATTACACAGCATTTGGGAATACATTAACTGATAGTATGTCTTGAAAAGTGTTATAACTAAGTTTAAGGACATAATTCCTCCTCTGTCATGCTCTTCAGTACTGTGCACCACACAGTACCCAAACCCTCCACACAGGTTGATCATCTCGTTAATAGACTTACATCCTCACTGTGTACGACTCTGGATATGCTGACCCAAAAACAAAACCTCAAATCACAAGTACTTGACTCTCTTATGTCTTAAACACACATCGTAAAGCAGCTGACTCATAAGCTTGAGAAGAAATGGTGTCTTAGTAATTTAGAAGATCTTCATTCAGCCTGGAAAAAGAGTTTGTTGCTGTACAAACAGCCCTCTGCACAGCTAGGGCATTTTCCTGCTCATCACGCATTGAAGAACAACCCTGAGTTTCTCTGCAGTACTGTAGCTGATGACCAGTTAACTGCTTTACAGACACACAGCTGCTCTTTCAAGAGTTTTGGAAATTAAAAGGAAGGATTGGCCTATAATTAGCTAAGAGAGCTGGGAGGAGTAATGCACAGTTTAATTACTACCACTTTAAAGGTTTGTAGCCCATCAGTGGCATAGACTGATCATATTTAAGACTGAAGCATTAATTAATGGTAGTACTTATTTGGGCAGCTTAGAATTGAATCTAATAGACTTGATGGTTTGGAGGAAGTGATAGTTGAAGTTAACTCTGGATCAGTCAGTGTCAGTCTTATGTAAGGCAGCTGGGGTTGGTTCTTCAGTCAGTGATGAACAGGAAGGTGTCTTAGCTTTTTTTCTATAATTGTTGGTTTATCATTATTTTATATTGTTCTAGGCTAAATGATCTTCTAAATTAGTGAGACCCCCCAAGAGGGTCATGGACCCCCTCTTGATCCTCTACCCAATCACACGAGCCAAGGCGTGAAAACGGGTGTGGCTCACAATCAGCCAGGGTGAGGTCATTGTGAAACCCGGCCCCGCCCTATCATGTGATTTCCTAGAGCTAGTGGTGGTCGAGCTGCCTTCGCCCGCACTTCATCAGGTGGTAACCTCCAGCTTACAGTGAGCAGGTCGTGGATGAGATCAGCACGTCCTCAGCTGCAAACTGATGTGTCTGTTTGTTTTGTAGAATCTTTGAGTTTCGAAAGATAATTGGAGACAGAGAGAAGTGCAAGTCTCTGGTTCCTCAGGACTATCCCGTTTATATAAACAAGGTACATCATTTATTTCCTCTCTTTTCCTTCTTGTGCTGTTTTGTTTTTGTATTATTAGTTATTATTTGTGTGTTTGTGTGCAGACAGAGGAGCTTGCTGACTGTCATGTCCAAGAGGGCTTCTTTATCTCTCCTCTGGAGCATTTGGTTCCTGGGATCCTGCCACAAGAGGCTGTAAAGGCCAGGTACAAGAGGTGCTGTTGTTTGCCACTGCAATGAAAGGAGGCAGAGAATAGACAGGAGAATGGGTTGTTTCCGAGTTTGATGCGGTGCTTTGTCCAGAGGGCCAAGTGGATGCTGGTTTAGGGTCTTTCAAACATACAGACGGGGTTTTAAAATAAAGTTATTCAGTTATTGTTTTAAACTTGAAACATTCATTGAATAACCTTTTTTTAATGAATATTTTCTGTTATAGTTACAGGAAAATAAGCTCAGGGTGGCAGACGCATGCAATGACCAGCTAGAGAAAGACGAGATAAAAACAGGAACAAGAAAATGATGCAACATAATGTTCGGTTTAGTTTTCCTTCTTTTCTCCAGCATTGTTACCCTCAAACTTCTTGAACTCGTGACACATATACCCTCTGTCACGTCTGAGGTTTTGCATATCAGCACATGGTTAAAAACATCTTGTTCTTACCAATTTTTCAAATCAGGTAAATACAACCTCAAATGTGCAGAAATTACAGCGTCGTTATTTATTTAACAAAAATTCAGCTGAAGCTGACCCTGCTGTGTAATGGTACCCAGCCATCCTCCTCATGGCTCCATTTTGTTATAATACCACTAACAGCTGACTGTGAAATCTATGGCAGCGACTCGTTGCACAGGTGACATCCTGTCACGGTGCTTTGGTGGAAGTCACTGAGCTCCTGAGAGCGACCCATTCTTGTTTATAGCAGCCGTAAATGGACTGGTTCTTATCTAGTGCTTATCTACTCTACCTGAGCACTTGAGGCGCTCTATAGGGGCGGGTTCCCAGACAGAGATTAAAGCTAGTCCTAGATTTAAACAGCCAATGCAGACTAACAGAAATCTGCTTCCTCAGTCACGGTATAAACAGTGCCAGACTAAGCCTATTCCTGACTAAACTACGCTTGTTTACTGGAGGGAGATCAGAGCTAGTCCAGGCATAAACTGAAGTTTAAATAGAACATCCCAGCAGGCAGGTTTAACTTCAGAGTTCATGTTGTTTGGTGAATAACATGGGTTACTTGGAGAATCTCAGAGATGATCAATGAAAACCGTCTGCTAGACAAATTGCTGACAGAAGTCATCCACTGAAGCTTTTTGATGACATCAGTTTTCGAGCTCGTTTCGAATGCATAAAGTAAATGATGTGGAGATCACTTCATTTTGGAACCCAGTCTTTCACCCAGTAAGTCCTGTAAGTCTGCAGGTGCTCTTAACTTTGTGTCTTTTGGCACCTTCCACAGAGAAGCTGGGGGTTTATGTGGGCTCGGTGAACCAACAGTGTCGTTCACTGTGTGCAGGACCATTTGTGGATTGAGAAGACAGAACATAAACTTCCCAGATGCTGAAACCTGAGTTAATTACAAGTTCTATGAATTTGGGAACTTTCCAGGAGTCATCGGCTGCATCAGTGGAACCACAAAACGTCGCTCCATCCCAGATGCTGAGCAATACAGGAATCCCAAGAACTGGTTTTCCATTAATGTCCAGGGTGTATGCACTCCCCAGTTACAGTTTTCAAATATTCTTTCATGTTTGAAAGGTGTCACTCATGATTCCTGGATTTTAACTCATCACTGTGTTTGGAAGAGGAGATGATCATTATTGTTGCTTGGTGACAGTGGGCGTGCTCAAAGTTTTTGTTTACACCACACCTGAATTACACCTGAGCAAAGGTGCTACAGCCATATGCACACTGGGAGTCTAGTGGAGCACGTTTGGAGGAGTCGTTTTCAGAGTGCACTTCGATTCACACCAAGAAGCTGCTGCATTGTCATTAATGCAACAGCTGCTCTTCATAACTGCCTGAACAGCATGGATGCCCAGACCCTCCAATACTAGACCTTCACTTCCAACAAACCACAGAGGAGGCCTGACAGAGGAACGTTTGCATTGTGCTGCTTTAAGTAGCAACTTTTGACTAGCACTGGTGTTTTAAATGTTCTTAACTCCTATACAAACAATAAGAGTGTTTCTGCAATTTGGCTTAATTTCTATTAAATAATTAAAGATAGAGCAGGGCGATATGACCAAAATATTTATCACGATATACATTTGAAAACTTGCCATAACGATATAATTGACACGAGACAAAATACTTTACAACGTTATTAGTGCAAAAAACAAACAAACCCATCAATGTATTTTCACTTAAACAAGCAGCTTTTTTTATGTGCATTAAAGTTATATAAACATTTAACAGTGCAAATGCAAATCCGTGCTGCCAGTTTAACCAAAAGGCATTTCCAGTGGAAACTGGCCGACACATCCTCAGCATAACCATGTATAATATCCACAGAACTTAAAAAGAGGTTATACACACACAATACGGTAACATTATGCTGAAGCACAGCACGTATCACTCCGCGAGGCTCCGCCTACGATAGCCGTAACGCTCCGACAATCCATCAAGCAGTGCGGCTTCGTAGCTTAGCAAAGTCGTACTAAAACATTTGACAGATTTTCGAGCGCCGTGCACATAAAATCGTTTCGAGGTCAGTAAACACAACCAGAGTTCATACATGAGGCACACGGGATTATAAGGGGCGCTGTCGACTTTCAGACAAATCAAAGGATTGATTTTAAGTGCGCCGTATTTTCCAAACAACACGGTAATAACGGCGGCCCGCTAGCATGCGCTACCAAAAATAGTGCTTTGTTGTGTGTCTGAGGGACGAAAGCTAAACCAGTTCCACACCAGTGAAGCTGCAGCGTTTTTACAAACCAGTTCTGCTTCATCGTTTCATTCAACGATCCGCTTTCGCTCTTCTCATTCTGCGTCGCCGCCATGTGGGTATGTAAACAAAGGCACTGCGCATGCGCATTTTACCCACATTCTATCGCCATATTTCATTTCTTATCGTTGCCCAACATTACACCGGTATTACCGTGAACGGTGTGATATGGCCCAGCCCTAATTAATGATATAGTTTAATGTGCCATGTTCTGCTCCATCTGAGGTTGTATTTGCTGAATTTGGAGCTAGCCACATGAGTCGTTAGGGCTGAAATGTAAGCTGTGTTTGTGCTGAAAATGTTTGAAGAGGATTTACTTATGCTGTGGGAATGCTGCCTGTAGACCTGCGGCTCTCATCGTTTGTGTTGTTCCAGGTTCCAGTTCATAGTTCCTAAGAGATGGCAGAAGAACAGACCAGTATGTATCCACTTAGCTGGGACTGGAGACCATGTAAGACTCTTACCTTTATTTTAATATGAATGTGCTCCCAGGCAGCCGCCACAGAACTCATAATGCTGAAACAAATACTTACAATACCAAACCAAAAAAATAAAACCATGTAAGTCCAGAGTTGTGCTGATGGATTTCTGTCTTTGCCACAGCAGCTTTTTCTTTATCAAGTAGAAAAACAGTTGTAGTTGTAACTTCTTTACACTGACAGAAGCGGAGTTTGACTGGTCCAGACCATCTAAGATCAAAGTGGGCCGTAAAGGCCACTGACAATCTTGTTTTCCTTTGAAATAACAACGAGCAGTGTTCACTTCCCTCCCACAATCATGTAAAACAAAGCACATGGATATAAAGAAAGTAGCTTTTTATCACCAAGTATATCATCCATTATCAGGCTATAGGACAGAGTCCCAAACACAGAGTAACCTGTAACGTTTCGATGTGCTCTGATGTTCAGCAGCTCTCAGAGTGCACCGAGCAGTGAAAGAAAGAATTTATATGACGTGAGCTCGTGATCATCAAATCACAAAATTAATATTTTCTGCAGCAAGACCGACTCACATGTCTTTATTTGCAGCAGCACTGTTATATATGTTCGTGTTGTTTACAGTTCTCTATCCCGTGTGCTTTGATAATGTCACTAACTGCAGCAGGCAGCGCTCACTGGATCCAAGGGGTCAAACTCCCTTCATGTGAATGCACACAGAGGAAGGAAGCCTTGTGTCAGCTGACACAAAGAAACCCAGCTTATGTTGTAGTGAGCCCCCGTGGTTCTAAAACGAGGTGATCCAAACCTCACGTGGCATTTTATCATTGAGTGGGTGAAAAACTACGTAGGCTTTAGCAGTTTGTTAGTCTGGAGCATTAAGGTGTCGATTAACACCAAGGAGGAAAGACCCAGCAGCCATCTGCCTCCACCGATTACAGTGAGCACAAAGGTGGAGGGGGATGATCTGTGTCTGCATCGATACACAGACCCCGGGACCACCCACTCCTCTGTATACCACAACATTAACTGAAATGTGAGGCTGTGTGTCCAGCAGCTGAAGCCTGACCACAGCTGGCTCATGCAGCAGAACAATGATCCCATCCACAGAAGCAAGTCTGTAACAGACGAGCTGAAATGACCCGTCACAGTCCAGACCCTGGATCAACTCCAGTCCTCTGACTTATAGAGAAGAGTGTCGTATGTTTAGTGCTGTTGTTCATTTGAGGTCATATTTGCATAATTATAGAAGCTGTTAGGGACCAGATGATTCCTCAGACCTAAGACTTGTGCTGTGTTTTTGACATTACTGCAAGAAATCCTCAGAAGTTGAGCAGCAGACTTGGTTCAAGGTCCAGATTTACTGTGAAGCAGAGAAACGCGTCAGACGAGAAGATTTAATAAATAAATGGTGTCAAAGTGTGTGGTTAACTCTGGAAACTGACCCCAACAATCTGTAGGATCCAGGAGCTGTGATGATGACCTTTGGAATGCTGTTTCTGTCCTTGTGTTTCTATGACCTGTAGTTTTTCTGGCGTCGGCGGACCCTGATGGCTCGGCCCATGATCAAAGAGGCAGGAATGGCGTCATTACTTCTGGAGAACCCTTATTATATCCTTCTGTTGTCTTCAACAACAACATCGTTTGTTGTTAACTTTCTTTCAAAGTAACTCACGACAAACATGGAAACTCAGTCAGCGAGTGTACAAACCAGTACGATGGCTGTCGCCGCTGCTGCTGATGAAACAAGCACATGACGAACATGCTGTGGAAAGTTCCCGTAATAACCTGTTTGTAAACAGAGTGTGCACTACCAGCCACCTGTTCAGACACACATTCATAGAGCACTTGTGTTATAGACGCACTTGGATGCATCGATTCACGATCCTGCCCGAGGACACTTGTAGATCAGAGGAGCTGGGAATCGATCCAGTGACCTGATTAGAAGACAGCTGTGTCATGTTGTTGTTTTTATTTAATGTCTGCTACGAACGTTCCTTGACTGATGCTTCACATGGTTATCGAAAACCCAGAGACCAACTGTAAGTTGACTTGATCGATTAAAACCAGTTTGGTTGTTGGTTTGGAAAATTTAGTCGATTTTAAAAAAAGTGATTTTTAACTTTGTGACAAAGATTCTCATTTAGTTTTCATGTTTGCAACAAGAAGGAGAAAAGAGGCAGAAACGTCTTCGATGTTTCCAAATCAGACTTATGGGCTGATTCAAACACCTGTTGGCTTTATTTACGTTTTAAATGCAAGGCTGTCGTTTTCAAGCATCGTTTGTTTCTAAACTGATTCATTTGACAAAGCGAGACTGTGTGAGACGCACTGAGCTGTTGGATGTTGTTATAGAAACAGACTTCACCGCTCGATTTTTCTCAAAGGTCAAATGAACGTATCGTAAATTGAATATAGATATCATTTGAGTGTTTTAGACGATCCAGTCTAAAAAATGTGTCGGACCTGTTTGTGATGGGCGGGGCTTTGATCCTGGAATCAACAGTCCTGCTTCGCTGGCTGGAGAGAGAAGGATACTGGCCCCTGGGAATGACGGGCATCTCTATGGGAGGATATGTGAGTCAAAGAAACTTGTCAAATAACATTTTACCACTAAATGTTTAGTTGTCGATCTTGTTATACGAGAGAGCAGCATCTTATTCCAACTTTGTTTTATTGATTTCAGCCACGACATACAAAGTTAGCAACAGCAAACCCCCATCCGAATTCTCCCCCTACCAGGTCCACACGAGACAAGACGCCGCAGAGATCCAGTCTCAACACTAGGGATGGGTATCGAAAACCGGTTCTTGTTGAGAACCGGTTCCCACTGTTTCAATTCCTTGGAATCGTTTGCCACTTTTAAAAACGATTCCCTTATCGATTCCAGTCGCCCCGAATGACGTCATCACGTTGAGTAGCGTCTTTTACCCAGTAGGAAACACGGCGCCTGAGCGGCACAAACGCTCAAAAGTTTGGTTACACTTTATGAGAAAGGATGACAACAGGGCAACGTGCAATACTTGCAAAGTAGAGATTTCATCAAAGGGAGGAAACACTACGAATATGCAAAAGCATTTGCTCAAAAAACACGCGATTGCTTTCAACGAATGTCGTGTTTTTGATCCGCTCCGGACTAGTGAAGCTCAACCCAGCAGCAGCGGTAGCATTTCCACGTCCTCTCCCGTTAATACTGCAGGTAACTAATCAATTAGCATTGCACATTATGTTAGCGCGATTTACCTTATTACAAAACCTGCTATTACTGTGCGTTGCATTTAGATAACCATGATGAGAGAGACAGAGTCTGGCTGGCTCAGATGCTGGCAGTTCTCGCTGCAGTCTACCGGTAGCGTCTCCTTTCAGGCCAGGATAGACGAATGTCACCGAGCAGTGTCTAAGTTTGTGGTCAAAGGCTTGCACCCATTTGCCACAGCAGATGCCCCCGATTTCACTTTGGTAAGTGAATATGTTTAATTGTAGGCAGGGACATTACTGGATATTCTTGTGTAATTGCTACAGAATAATTTATGTTAAACTTTGTTATTGCTACAGGAGAATATTTATTTTATTATTTTACATATACATTTTTTTTCCTGGGGACCCTGTGACACCCCATTGAAGAGCCGTAGGCTGTGAATCTCTTAAGATCTCACTGTTGGGTTTGTAAGGCCATGTTACTCCTAAATTTCTATCTTGTTCAAAGAGAAGATATAAAACAAAACTCTGAGCTAATCGACCTTAGTGTTCTCCTTTTTTAAAAAAAAAAAGAATCGATAAGAGAATCGATAAGGAATCAAATCGTTAAACAGAATCGAAAATGGAATCGGAATCGTTAAAATCTTATCAATACCCATCCCTACTCAACACCCATACACACAACAAGCATAACAAGAAGGACCAAACTAAACAAAAGGAGAAAAAAAAATAAAGTAAAAATAAGATCAAATAAAAAAACACCAAACTTATGATGTCGCCTCGCTCAGTTCACTTCAGTCTCAGGACTGAATGGTGATGGTGTCCACCAGTAAGAGACATGATTTCCAGGTTTTGTTACATTTCCTAATAAAACCTTTGAGAGAGAATCTAAGTTTAAGTTAAAGAGTACGTCCCCCACCCAATGGGCTCATGTTGGGGGTGGGGAAGCTTCCACTTCAACAGAACAAGCCTCCGAGTTCGTAAAGTGGGACAGAGCAGCATCTTGGTTTCATTTGGGGAAAGAAACTTGCAAGCCCAGTGTTATCTCTCTAAAGTGTGTCACTTGTGTGTCTTTGTGTCCAGATGGCGTCCCTGGCAGTGACCAACTGGCCCAAACCCATCCCTCTAATTCCCTGTTTGTCCTGGTCCACAGCCTCCAGTGTGTTCACCACGGTCAGGAGCAGTTCTACCTGCTGTACATCTATAAGGACACATTCACTTATTATTGCTTTCATACTGTTTCTGCCTGCAAAGCTGCTGTTACTGATCCAATACTAGTGTTAAATTCATGGTTCAGAGTCTGAGTGCAGCTGAAACTGGGAGTCAAATTGTTTCAGTTTGTCAAAATCAGATAAGACTGTTGATACTGAGTCTGGCTGAGCTGACATTTATTGATCTTTCAGGAGTTTATTTGTGGTGAAGACTTTAAAGTGGAATAAAATATTAATATATAAATTTTTATAGCACTTTTTTGGGCGTGGTCGATTTGTGGCTCTAAGCCCGATAGTGTATGCATTTTTCTAGGACCCTCCAGGGGTTAAAGTTGTATGTTTATCTGCATTTTGATCATTTCTTGAGCAGGAGGAACAGTTAATGACTGAAAAGTGTGTGTGTGTGTGTGTGTGTGTGTGTGTGTGTGTGTGTGTGTGTGTGTGTGTGTGTGTGTGTGTGTGTGTGTGTGTGTGTGTGTGTGTGTGCAGGGTGTGCTGAGTAAAGCAGTGAACTGGACACAGCTGGAGAAGCAATATGCAATTAATTCACGGTATGAAGAGGAGATCATCAAGCTGCTGGAGTACTGTGGGGTAAGTGTTCCTGCAGTTTCACAGGAGTACAGAATATTACTCGGATTACTTTCACAACTGTACGAGTACAACTGACTGGAGAAAGTACCCGTGTCTTCCTTTCATCACTCCCTCTGCACACACTAATACGCTGGTAAAATGTTTTTTGCAAAGATTGAATTTTTCTTTGTTTACTAAAAGAAGAAGTTAAGTGTGAAACTGTGCTTGTTGTGTTTTTGGTCTTGTGTCATACGTGTAACACATGCATGACTACATCTTTTGCTGCGTGTCCACTGCTGGTAGGCTGATTCCTTTAAGATGGGTCCCAAACTTGTAACGAATGTGGACGAGCATTTCCACGAGCTGTCTGAAGACCACAAACTGTCAGTGAGCCAGTGCAGCAGAGTGGACGGAGGACGTGACTGTGGTGGGGCCACAGACGGAGCAGAGCATCTGTTGTCACTGGGGAGCAGTGTTGGAGCAAGCTTCGAAACTCTGCCAACGTGAGTGTTCGATCACTACACCTGCTGATGCGTTGGAATTTTTATAACATTTGAAACTGGTGTGTAATCACACATTAATGCTGCATTGTAAGAGTACAGGTGTTTTAAGACTTGCTGTCGAACATCTGGTTGAGCATCTGTTGCATGTTTCAAACAGTGCACAGTAACATGCAATTTTCCATCAGTATAAACCTGTTATGGTTACAGTATCAACAAACATGGACGTCCAGTATCGTGCAAAAGTCTTGAGCCATTTCCATTTTCCTGTTTTGCTAGGAAAATGTGAAAAAGGGTCAGACATGTGAAATGCATTAACTTAATAGTATACAGTGCACTGTAGTATACAGTGGGGAAAATAATAACTTGATCAAGTGTGCCAAGCTTCTGCAGGCAGGTTCCACAGCCACAAACATTTGACCGAAGGATGCAAAGAAGCTGTGAAAGTGATATCGATAATGGAATAAGAATAAGCAAGTCTTATCCCCAGTGAGAATGTTTCATTATTAAGGGACATAAAACCGTTTCTTCTGTCTCCTCAGAGCTCTTGGTGGATATAACGCACACGGGAGAAGGACGGATCCCGCCGAATGTTGTCGTCCATCTTTACACAAAGAATCTATAAGTTTCATGAAGGCAGTGATGGATGAGTGCACACACATGGCCAACTTCTCTGGTGAGTGCTGCAGTGAATGATTACACCTCTGCTTAAAGAAGAACAAGCGAAGAATCACAACACTGAATTAATCCCTGTGGTCAGAGTTGCTCCTGGACATGAAGAACAGTAACTGGATAATACAACATATTACAAAGTTACAAAATATATATACAAGTATATTCTACACATGCCAGTATATAACACAAATGTATATGGTTGTTGTCAGCAGCACATCACAGCCGTCAGAAATGGTTTTGACCAATAAGGTTGCAGGTGGTGTCGTTACAGTTGGCGGTGATACTAAAGAGCTGATGCTGTGATAAAAGCGTTGGCTGCTGACCTTTGATGAATTGAAGGTCGTGATGGTCATACTGGTTTGTTTGTTGCCATTAAAGTGTGGATACTGGAGCATGGCACAATGAGTGAGACTACTGACGCCAAAACAGAAAGATGGACAATGACACCACGGGGGCGTTGGCTTGTAAAATTGAAACCGTATAGAAGGAATATCAGCCAAGTGTGGAAAGAATTAAGAGACTCGCAACAAGCTGATGAAAAACGATGTTCTCCTCAGATCAGAGAAACTCAGCACCGTCTTTTTCGCACCTGTAGAGCCTTTGTTTAATCTGCTTTTACACAGGAAGTGTCAGTTTTCTGCTCGTTGCTAAAATAGAGACTTGTCCCACCTGTGTCCTCGCTCCTTGGGCCGTATGTAGACAGTTCCTTACGAGCTCTTTTGTCTCTGTTACTTGAACAGCGTGATTATTTTTACTTTTAATATTGTGTTCAAAGGATTTATTGAATGTTTGATACTGATACACCATCAAAAGGCACAGAAGATCAGTTCTGCTGCTGAATGAACAACGCAGGGATTGTAATCATTCTCCAGGATTATCATTGTGAAGCTAGAACACTGTGAGGGAAATAGGATGAGCTTCGTCCTGGCTTATACAAGAAGGTGTGAGGTGAGAGGAGGCACAGGTCACTGCAGAGGACCCAGCTGATCTTCAGTCATGTTTAACAGCTCACTGTTCCTGCTGTGTCTACCACCCTCTTCTGGCAGAAAAGATTTGCATGTGTTTTGCACAAAAGTGAAAGAATGTTGTGTAGATGTCCCTGTGTTTCCCTCTCTGCTGCAGTTCCTGTAGATACCAGTCTCATCGTTGTCGTCCAGGCCAAAGAGGATGCATATGTGCCCCGAACAGGAGTCCTGAGTCTGCAGGAGATCTGGCCAGGCTGTGAAGTCAGATATCTGAGAGGAGGACACATCAGTGCATACCTATTTAAACAGAATATATTCAGGTAAAGTTATAGTGTTGAAAATGATCCAAAAGGTGTTTTTTAAGTTTCTCATTTATGCCTAATTAAACTATACTCACACAAAAACATGCTAAATCTGAGAATACACACAATCCATATTTATCTGCTCTATTCTACAAGCTCTAGTTTTGAAACGTTGCTGTTTTATAGCAGAAAGTTGACATTAGTAACAATACAATGAGCATTATGGACCAGAGCGTCCTTCATTATGAATATGAATTTAGACTAGATGTCAATGCCTGAATGATATCTCCACTGTACCAAATATGACGTCAAATTCAAAGAAAATCTAGAAATTGTTCACAGGAGCCAAAGTTGTTTGTAGAAGTGTCACAGCTGCACTTCCTGGTTCAGGCGTGGTACATATAGACAGATAACTCTGGCTGTGGACGGTTTAACATGTCTGAGAATGTTCGTTAAACTGTGGCTGTTGTCTGGTTAATCTGATGTTAGAGTTGGGCCACCCTCACAGTATTTCACACATTTCATCATTTTTACGTATATGATTTGTTTGTCATGGACAGCTTTGCTACGTTAACGTTACCTGTTTCATTTCCAGACAGGCCATATATGATGCCTTTGACAGATTCTGCGTGAAGTATCCCAACCTGCACTAGCCACTGGAGCCAGGCTGGACGTTTGCCTTCACCACTCTCAGTGTGGCAGCTGAGATCTTTCCTTGTGAGGCACGTGTGACATTTACAGGGTAGCCTCAGAGAAGGTGGAGCTGAGCACGCCTCTTCCTGTTTGTATAAGCGTGTGTGATCTAGGTGTGCGACAAACCTCGCCGTGCATAACTGAAACTGTAGCAGTTTAATATATTGTTATGTGCTGTGAAAGAAACATCCGGGTGTCTAGCTTCAGTTTGATAACTGCTGGTGATCATTGATAGCACTGTGTGCAGCTTTTATTGCTCCTGTATCACCAGGCTGCAGGTGTCCTGCTGTTTTCCACTTCTCTTCCTTATCTGACACAACCTTGGATGTGATACTCGAGCCCGAGCCATTCCATATGAAATCACAGAGCTTCCTCAGAACTGACCAGTTTATGTTGGACTGACTTTAGCATATTTGATGAAACCATGAAAGATTCTTACTGAAATTGTGACGGTTGTACAGGTCCCTGAAATTCTTAGGAGTTTGTTGAAATCTGGCTCTTTTTTATTTTGATGCTGACGCTTAAATGTTCGATGATCACATGAACTTTTCTGGGCTGAAAGAAACATTGAGTACGAGATGTGGGATAAAACACCGGGGGGACGCCGCTCGATCGCTTCTCCCTGGAATGTTGTCCTGATGTCACATGAATCAAATTTAAAGGAGGCTGAAGTAAATGTTAAATCACAACAAAGTTTGATGGTCACCCAAACAGAATGTAATGAAAGTCGAAGCTTTGTCCTGTGTCCACTGTGACTGGTGCACTTTGAGGTTAACTGGCTTCACTGTGTTTGCTGTGCTGCTCACATGTAAAGTGGAAACAAATAAATCTCCTTTCTGACAGTTTCAGCACATTTCTTCTTCTCTTAGCTGCTCCTGTCTGTATGTTTCAGCCTGTATTTCTGTAAGAACTATAACAGTGTGGACAGCAGGACCCTATGATTGTCTGTTATTAACAGTATTGAGTCTGAACTCTGTGGGAAGAACATTGTTATTCAATATTTAACCCCAGTGCGTGCATTATGATAGAAATGGACAATGAACAGGACGCTGGACGCTCCTTAGAGGCACAGGCTGACACTCGATGATGTCTCAGACAAATCTGTGCTATGGAAACAAAGATCGGCATCATTCACTTTCAAATCAGCACATTTTTGGAACATTTCCTCCGATTTCAATGTCTGAAAAAGGACTAAAAGTGGGTGGAGGGACCATTTTAAAAACATATATAAAAGTATTTACAGCAGAAAATTCACATTGTTATGAATATAAACATTTTCTACCGTATAATTTTCCTACCATGTTGGAGCAGGAGGGTGGGTGACCCACCATCCTGTATTTGGACCTACTACATCAGAGCATCTGCGTTAAAATAGTGATGTCGCTCTATAATGAGTGACTTTGAGTTTAGTGAAAGAAATGTTCATTCTAATTGTAATTATGAACTATGTGCAGATATTCTTGATGCCATTACAACTGCTGAGCAGTACAGGCAATGTTTAAATCGCCACACCTCACTGGAAGTGTTTTATTTGTGTTTTCTTTTAAGTGCTTCACATGTTAACTGTGTTGTGTTTCATACATGACTTCTGCTCTTTTGTTTCTTAGAGTTCTCGTTTCTACACTGTGAAGCCTGCATCAGCATTAAAGGATTTCTTCAGCCTGCTCGAGCTGCAGGTTCTTGCTTGGCAATAATAATCTTATGGTCGCCCGCTCGCTGTGTGTGCAGTTTCTTTCTCACAGCTCATCACTGGAGTGAATACTCACTCACTACTTAAGTGCGTGGACGGCTGTTTATGTGTATCATAGCTTTCAGTTATAAACCACAGACTTTATAATGAAGCAGCTTCTCTGGTTGAATCCTGTCATCCTCCTGAGGTATCAGATTTCTCCAGAGAGCCGCTGTCTTACAGCCTCCGACTACCTACGTGGTCTCCGTTAGGGGGGGCAGGAGAGGCCCCAGCCCTCCATGCACCAACAATCTGCAACAGCTGATCCCGGGAAACAGACGTTCCCAGCATAGAGACAGAATCTGTCCACTGTGATCTTAGTGTGTGCAGTACTGCAGATTGTGGGATAGATGTGATACCAAGTAAATGTATGGCCAGTATTGCTGATACCAATGCTAATACTATAAAAACAGCTTATGTAGGGGAGAGCAGTGTATCATAACTTATGACATGAATCATAAGTTTGCAACTTCTGCAGACGTTTTTAATGAATCACTGTGATTCTGCAACACTGAGTTAATAAACACACCTGTGAGCTTTTCATTTGAAACTTTTTGTAGACCTGAAAGGTCCGTGTGCCTGTCTGCAGAGCACAGTGTATGAAATGTGCCTGAGACCTGATAATATTGCCTTAACTGTTCACCAAAGCCTGCTGTATCTGACAGTGAAAGAATGATATCGATGCTCCAAATAGATTTAGACTTACAAACCGTTGTTTGAGGGCAAGTCAAGGCAGTTCACCTCTACTCAGTTATGGTGCATTATAAGCCATATATCTTTAATAATTCATATTTTAATTATGAACTATCAACACTTGAAGATGCCCCCATCTCCTCTGAACAGAACGGTCTAAGAATGACCGCTCCAGCCCCTACGGTTAGGAAATTATGGCCATTGGTTCGAGGGGAATCCATAAAACCAGGAAGATTCAAATTGAATATTCAGAGTGGTTGACTGACATCCTGTGTGTCTCTGTGCATTTGTGTTTCCATATGTGCTCATATTTCTAATTGTGTGTATCTGCTGGCTGTTCTTTCGTGTGTTTTTAACATTTCTGCCAGTTTTTCACAGTTGAACAACAAGTAGTTTTGAGTGAACGTCACCTTATTCAGCTTTTTTCAGCTGCTCATTTTCCAATATTTCTGCTTAAGTTGTTACTTTTCTGCTGAATTGTTGTGTTTCTGCTCTGTTTTAGTTATTATGTTTCTCTTAAGTCACGATATTTTTCAATATTCAAAATGAGCAGATCCAGTTTCACTGGCATAGATACACACAGGCCACACGCTTAATAGTCCCTGTTCACTCTATGCTCTGTGTGTGCGTGTCCTAAATTAAAGGTAAGAACACACACTCTGACACACGGATGCAAATATAAGTCATCTTTATTTATATAGCACATTTAAAAGACATCAAGTGTCGGCCAAAGTGCTGAACAGAGGGATGATATGGTGAAAAGAATTAAAATAGATAAGATGAAAACATCATAGAAACAGTGAGACATCCGTATATGTTTGTAAAAAAATATGTGTACATGCAAATATGCACATATACAAAAATGTACACATTCACACACAAGCACACATATGTGAACTTAAAATACACGTACACGTGTCTACACGTGCAAACATCATCCAATGAGATAAAAGAGCAGAATAGCTGAAACACAATAACAGAGGTGTCAGAGAGATCCTTGGAAAATAGGAGGGGCTTCAGATTGGATTTGAAGACTTCCAAGGATGAAGAGGATTTTATGAAAGGGGGACGACTGTTTCGGGGCAGCAATGGAGAAAGCTGTCATCTCTAGATTTGAACTGTGAGCGTGGAAGTAATGACAGCATGTGACTGGAGGAGCGCAGAGTTCGAGTGGGGCGGTGCGGGCTGAGAAGACCTGAAATGTAACCTGGAGCCATAATAATAAACGCACACGCATGCGTCTTCAGCATTACTGGGTTTCTGCAGCTCCTGGTTTCCTGTTTAATACATTCACACAAGCAATCAAACGCTATGAATCGTTCCACAATGTTCGCAGTCACTTTGTAAAAGTTGTACAAAGGCAGTCACGGATCAGCACTATAACATTTTGACAATAAATTGTATTTGAATCAAACTGTTGCCTGTAGCCTAAATACGTCTCTGTACCTGAATAGAACTAAAGATTTTTCTCGTAGGGTTAATGACACGTCTACCAACTATTTCACGTCCACATTGCTGCTGAGAGTTACTCCAAAAACTTCCTTTAGTGGCTCTTCATCAGAATATTTACTTAGTTGTTGACATGAAAATCAGTCATTGTGTATTTTGAACACCTAAACTTCAGTGCGATGCCATTATCCTGCCAAACAACATCAAAGTCTCTAAAAAGGTAAGTATGGAGCAGCATCCTTTTTTATGGAAGAGGAAGGAAAAGTCATGTTTATTATTATTCTCATATTACACAGGCGGTGCTGACTGAACAGGCTCAGGCTGAAGCAGTGCAGATCCTGGCCTATTTTCAAGTACCATTAAAGTTCTCACGTGTATAAATCTCTCAGTGCTCTGTAGACGGCAGATTGCAGTCAGTGCAGTCACTTCTCTTATCCCTCCTGACTCAAGAGCATAAAGCGATCTACGTTAGCTCGGGCAATTCTGACGGTCGTCAGTAAATCTTTGTTTAATCTCTTTATTTGCTTTTTGGAGAAGTGAAGGTACAAAAACCTCGTCAATCAAATTTGCTTTGGTGGACAGAAAACAGCCGTTGTAGACTGTCTGGGGTTACCTTTTATAAGTACTGAATTTTCAAAAGTGAAGTCAGTTCTTCTGACCAGGTTCAGACCAGGATGAACACAAGTATGATACTGGACCCACTAGAGAACTGGTCCCAGCTGTGGGTTCACCTCCTCCTGCTGAACTCATAGGACAGACTGTAATGTAGCATCACGTTCATCGGTCACTCCTGACCTCCTGTGAAGCATGACCAATGTGTAATTAATGACTTCATTATTTGGGGTATTATTGCTATAAAAATCATATTAATAGTATTATTATTATTGTGTTTTAGGCTGCACTGATAACGCAGAGGTCTCTTCTTCCTCTGGGCTGTTTAAAGGGCCAGTTTGTCCAAAGCTGTGTATATACCAGCTGCTGTCAGGCTTCAGATGTCTGCATTAGTCCACAGTCCACTGTTTGTAAGCCATTGCTTTACTGCAAAAGTTCCCATCTACTGTAAAGAAATGGAGATAAGCAGGCACATAATATGAAAAGGCATGCTGGAGCTGACTTTGTCTTTTCTGATCCATCGGTTTGTGTGGCTCGTTCCACAGGAGGGACCTAACCCACACTTTATTTACTTATATGATAAGTTTAGTGGAGTGGAGTGCAAAATACACAGTGTTTACTATTAATTTAACAACATGAAGCTGCATCAAGTTTCCATGGTGACTGCTCAAGAAATTCTGCATTCATAAATAAACATCAGACTGTCAAAAGAGCTCATGTATCAGAAAGTGTGCCAGAGCCCGACGTTCCCCGTGAGGAACTTCTTTCTGAAAGGGCATCCAGTCTGAGTACTCGAGACCTTACGATCGAAGGAGCTCTGTCAGAAAGTGTGCCAGAGCCCGACGTTCCCTGTGAGGAACCCTATGCCGAGTCCAAATCCTGTGTTGAAGGTGAAGATCATAAGATCAAAGGATCCTGTTCGGAAATTGGGCCGGTTCCTGATGTTCCCTTTGAGGAACCTTCTCCTGAACCTGAAGCCAGCATGAAGTCAAAGACCGTCAGATCAAGAAGAAGAAAAAGGGCTTCTTCAAAAGACGGAGAAGTCTGTTCTGCTGCTGTTGCAGACCAAAAGTCACCGACTGACATTGAAACTGTGACCCAGTGTTGGTGTTGCAGTAACTCTAAATATGTAAATATGTTCCTTGATGATTGTTCTTCATGTTTTTGGGGGTTTCTTTAGTTTTCAGTGGGCTGGGTCTTTTTTCTCCTCCGTGTTCTTTACTTGATTCTTGTTCATAGTTCCTGATTTGTTTTCCTAGTTCTTGTTTCTTAGTTTTTAGTTTCTTGAGTCCACCTGAGTTTCCAGCAATAAAAGCTGCCGATTCAAGTTTCATTCCACGTAAGAGTCCTGTGTTTGGGTCCTACTACCTGCCTGTCACAGCACACCATGACAGAAACTTTATAAACTCATTCATATTTCTACACGAGTCTCCAGCTATGTTAAAGATTTTTTTCCTTTCAAACATTTATAAGAATCTCTTATGGTTCTCAAAATACTTCCACAAGTCCAGTAAGTGTAGCGCAGTAACATATTGATGGTATTATTTTTCATTATTTTTAATGCACTTTGAACTGAAACTGGTATATAAAATGTACTTCCTGTAGAAAATGCAGTGTGAATGCTAATAGCTGAATAGTTTGAGTTGAATTTTTATAATTGCTGAAATCTTTGGTGAAAAACATGTTACAGTTTTTGCCCGTTGCTTGAACACATTTTGCAAAACGTCGCTCATTGTGCTAAAACTCTAAACACAAGTAAACATGACACAACAAAATATACCATTCACATCTGTGCCAAACTGAAACTCTGCTGTCAAAACCTAACATTCCTCTGTCAAATGTAACTCTGTTGACAAAATGACACATACTTGCATCACATGCAGATCAGATCAGGGGGACACACTAGTCTACTTCATATAAAACACTGCAGTCTTTGATTGTCATTGGTTATTCTGAAGGCATATTTTCAGGAGACACAAACAACCAAAAAAGCAAATAGACCTCAGTATTGTCCACTGCAGCACCATGAATTCAGATCAAGCAAAAACAACATAATACAGTAATAGAAAAAACACTATACTGTACACACAAAACATCATGACAATTGTGCATACGTGGGCTCATGGATCCCGCCGTCTGTTGGGGTCTGGCCACAGGACCTCATCGACATCGCAAGCAGTGTCTTCTCCCGCTGGGCACCGGGGAAAATATCCTCTTGCATGTCGAAACCATCCATGGATCGCTGTCACCTGACTGTCGCCGCTGGCCTGTTCCATTGCCTGCAGAAGAGGCATGCGGGCATGTGGTTGGCGGTCATATACTCGCCATCTCCAAGCCGAAAAAAATCCTCTATAGGGTTTAAAAAATGGTGAGTAAGGGGGCAAGTATACCACTTCAAATTGGCTGTGGTTGGAGAACCAGGCCTGGACCAGAGCAGCCGATGGAAACTGACATGATCCCATATCACCACAAACCTGGGCTGATCTGCTCTGTTCTGTACAACTATATCATGGAGAGCATCTAGAAATGTGAGTATATGTTGCCTATTGTATGGACCTTTACATGGACAATACTCTATTGTAAATGTAAGGGACAGTTACACGTACCCGTACATATTCAGTTCGGAGTCCTTTGACCCCGTCACTGGTCCTCTCAAATGGGACTCTGTAGAGCTGCTTCATGGTGATGCTGTGTTTTCCCAAGATGCATCTGATGGTGGTGATGCTCACATGGTTTATGTTGTTGAACACTCGCCTGTCTGCAAGTATTTGCTTTCGTAGCTGGTGGAGACAGATGGCATTGTCTGCCCTCACTAGGTCCACAACGGCGAGTTCCTGCTGTTGTGTGAACAGGCGTTGGCGTCCTGCCCCAGAAGGTCTTCGAGTCATTCTAGAGAAATACAACCACATGCTGTCATCGCTTTGCTTACTTTACTGTATATAGTGTATCATCCACTGTACAACACTGTACTTCAATATAAGTAATCATGCTATGTTTCACAGAAACTACCACTTTGGCTGCAAAAGGAGCATTAGCACCCTGCAGTACCCTGCACACTTGATATGGTGATATACTGTAGAACAGTGCTATGAAACCATCTGAGTAGAGTAGAAGGCAGAGAGGTGAAGACAGACCTGCTTTCTAGTCTGAATGTTCGTATTACAGATGCCACTGTGAAGCAGCTCGGATGTGGGTGGACTCTCTGCCCAGCTTCCCTCATAGTCAGGCCGTGGTTGATGACATGGTCCACCAAAGTTGCTCTTATATCATCAGAAATATGGGTCCGTGCATGGCCTCTTCGACGACGACGACGACGATGACGATGACGATGACCTCCTCCTCCTCCTCCTCTTGCTCTCCCTCCATCCATGCTTGCAAAGTTCTTGAATTGGCTAAACTGAGGGCTTTTTGTAGTTGGCTAATTGGTGTTCAGTTTTGCAGGTAAGTGCCTTCAGGTGTGTATTTGAGTGGTTGCAATTACCCGATGTGTTTTGTATTTTGGATACATGTGTTTTCCAAATGGCACCCTGAAATTTCATTTTGTGAACAAAGTGTCTTATGTATGAAATAGAGTGTAGTATGCAGGACCATGTGTGTTGCATAATTGCAACTAGGGTGCAAAGCAGCGCTTTTGTTTAAGGTATGAGTACATGTGTTTGAGGTATGGTAACAAAAGCTTCAAGTTGTGTTACTTTAGTCTAAGCATGGCTTTATAGTGTTCAAGCAACGGGCAACAACTGTAAATGGGCTGAAATACAGCGAAACATTCACCTGACAGCCAAAGCACAGAACTGAAATTCACACAGAAGAACTTTGAAACCAGCTGAACAGCTTGAAAACGTACATAAGAAAAACTGTCTACTGGTAAAAGAAAAATTAGAACTAGAACACATCTGAGTGAATATTACAGTTTTTTCTGAATGCTTAAACCCTAACTGTGATTCTTACAGCACAATTCCTAAAACTATTACAGTTTTTCTCAAATGCTAAAACACATGTCACAAACGTTACCACCAGGTCCCCCAATGTCCAAACACAACACCCTTCTCTAAAGCTACATAAACACAACCACACCTTCCCACTGCAAAACTCAAACTCCCACACCAAGAGAGCAGCTCGAAGCTGTCAAAACTGTAAACACTATACACAGCATTACACACTACAGCAAAACAATTGAAAACACAATGCTCAATTTGTGAGAAGGTTCTTTGTTCCATAACTGCCAATGCATATTTTAGAAACTATACAGTAACGGATCGTCGTAGATCTCTGCAGAGGATTAGGCATTTAGATTTGTGAGTTTCATATGAGTAGTATAAATCTATGGAAAATCCTGCATGTACGTACACTACTGTAACACAACTCAATGCAAAAACAGAATCTATTGCACACAACAGTAATCTTGAAAACATGAACAGGGTGTGAAGTTTTTTTATTTACGTTATTCACACCACACACACACCACAATCACTGTGCGGCATCATGTCGCTGAGCTGTTGCTCGCATCTCGTCCGTAATGATGGTGCGAGGTTGTCTTGCTCTCCCTCCTGGACCTTCTCCTCTCCCATGTTGGCCTCCTCCTCTTCCTCGTTGGTCGCTCCTCTTCCTCCTCTCATTTGAACTCCTCTTCCTCATTGGCCTGCTCCTCTTCTTCCAGGGCCAGCTCTTCTCCCTCCTCTGCATCAAATTCCTCTTCCCCTGACTCTGCCTTCATCCATTGTGTTTGTTTGGAACCTTCAGCATACTGTGCACTCTGAACTTGCTTTTACATGTGGGTACAGCATTAGCAACAAGTGTCTTCAATTTTGAGTCATTGTGTGTAGTGAATGACGCCAGGTGTGTTCCCTGTGTTCAAAGATTGGTGACTGTGGCAAGCATTTTGCATCACATGGGCTTTCATTTGAGGATATGAGCAGAGTTGTTTTGCAACATGTGTTTTAGCAAGGAAAAATGTGTTTAGATCTATGAGTACAGAGGGTTGTGTTTTGTGAATTGTGTCTTCATGTGACATGTGTTTATGGTACTGGAATATGGTGGCTACATTTAGTAAATGTGTTTAGACTACTGGTCATTTGGGTTACAGGATTGGCTTTTGTGTTTTAACATTTGAGAAAAACTGTAAGTTACACTGTTACACCACTTCTTCCAAGTTGCTATGTTTGTGCTAATTATTAACATTTCTGCTGAATTACAATACTTCTGCTGTGTTGAACCATTTCTGCCAAGTTGTTACATTTGTGCTAAGTTGTTGTGCTTGAGCGAAACGATTACAAGTTTAGCTACTTTTCAAATGCTGACTTCAGCTTCTTCAGCTATTTTCAGCAGACAGCTGCAGCCTTACAGCGTTCACGCAGCATTTCCCTAGTTAAGATATTTGATTTAACTTTTGTCTATTTACACTTTGACAGTTTCATTACTCTGTGTGTGTGCGTGTGTGCGTGCGTGTGTGCGCGTGCGTGCGTGTGTGTGTGTGTGGAGAAGGGGGGTATTACAAGCGTCAAGTGGAACAGGATATGACGCCATCTTCTCCGTGCACACAGCTGATCGGAGACAGAAACAATAACGGTCACACTCGTCATTACTGGCGATTTGTAACCCAGAGAATGTGAAGCACGGTGTTAGCATCCAGGCTCATACGCGGCTGACTGTCAGCGGAAGCTGCTGCAGTGGCGACGAAGAGCTAAAGACGCTTAGTTTTGTTACAGCAGAGGCCTACCTGCGATGCTAAGCTAAGTGCTGAGCTGTCACCGTTAGCACGGTAAACAGTTGGAGGAACAAGTGAGGGGGTCTTCCCAGCTGTAATTAGAGACGTTTGTGTGCCCGTGGCTGCTGCAGATGTGTGTGTAAGCCTGTCTGCTGATCGCAGCCTCTCGCAGACCTTCTCTTGGCGCTTTCGCTCAGCCGTAAGATGTGGTTGAAACTGTTCTTCTTGCTCTTATATTTCATAGTGTTGTTTACGTTGGCGAGGATTTTTGAGGCAGTAGTTTGGTATGAGACTGGTATGTTCGCTACGCAGCTCGTGGATCCGGTTACTCTCAGTTACAAGAAGTTAAAGACCATCCTGGAGTGTCGAGGGCTGGGATACTCCGGGCTGGTCGAGAAGAAGGATGTGAGCGAGCTGGTAGAGAAATCAGGTAAAGCCAGAGGCATCACACAGCCTTCATCATTAGTGGGTTCATGAGCTGCTGTTATTTTCTGTGTGTGTGTGTGTGTGTGTGTGTGTGTGTGTGTTTCTCAAGTTCAGGACTTTGAAACTGCAAAGAAGCGAACGGTTCTGATAGAGAGGGCAGGGCTCGCCATGAAGGGTCCTCACAAGGGTACGGCACCATCAAACAATTGCTTCTCCACAACATGGAAGCTTTTCTCAGGCATTGTAATAACCAAGCTGGGTAGGCAGACGAGTCAATACATTAAAACGGCTCTGAAAGACGTTGTAAATGGCACCGCAGGCCAAAGCATCAGCTCAGGGTTGATAAACAGGGGCTCTTAAGACAGGGTCAACCAGCCTGAGCACTGTCTGGATGACTACACGAATCTAATGCCCCACACATGGATACTCCAGAGCCTGGCATTAAACAAGGGTAATTATGTGCTAAAAACATTGATGAGGAAGTCAGGGGGATTGGAAGACAACACTGAAGGCCAACTCCAAGACAACCCCACACATTACCATCAGCTGTGAAATATACCAGTGTGATGCATTGTCCCCACTCCTGTTCTGCATAAGCCTCAACCATTCAGTCAGCTCAGGGTGGACACAGACACAGATTCAGCTGCTGAGTGACCATCAGCCACTTCCACTACATGGATGGCATCAATGTGTATGCCAGGAGCGAGATATCGACTCACCGGTCAGCCTCACCAGGATCTACAGCCAGGATACTGGGATGCCATTCAAACTGGATAAGTGTGGCCAACTGTTTGCAAAGAGAGGGAAAGTGATCCAGACTAAAGAGATGGAGTTGCACCAAGGCAGAATAGCATAGAGGACCGCTACCAGGGCCTGAGTATCCCATGGGCCAATGAGAACCATGAAGAAGATGCACAAAGGTCAACCATAGTCAAATACGTCAAGTAGATGGGACAGGTGCTGAAAGGCATAAGATTCAGCTCATCAGTACATGTTCCCTATCAGCCATCAGATACCCTGCTGGGATAACAAGCTGCCTGCAGGAGGAGATGAATGCCAGCGATGCCACTGAAACACCTCACAGAGTGTGTGCGTGTGCGTGCGCGTGTGTGCGTGCGTGTGTGTGCGCGCGTGTGTGTGTGAGAACAAGTATCGAACATGTCACCTGTTTTCTAAGTAAATATATTTGTAAAGGTGCTATTGTCCGTCTTAACTCATCCACACGTGCGAAGAATCAAACCGTAGATGATCATGAATTATGTGTAATAATGAGAAATTAATTCGTTTTGAAATGTTTCTGTAACCAAATCTGTTCTTATGTTTTCCACCAATAAGGTTGTGAGTGTCCTGCGAGAGCGCATTGATCTGACCTGTTGTAGATGTTTCTTGGACATCTTGGTATTGGAACAGGTTCTGATTAGGGCTGCCACAAACGATTATTTTGATAGTCGACTAGTCACCGATTATTTATGCGATTAGTCGACTAATCAGATCATCATCCACTGGACATAAAACTACAGCTTATTGCACCAGCAGCATCTGCTCTTATATAACTATCATTAGCTTACAGCTTTAAGTGTTTAAGGTCTGTGCTAACTAAAAATAAAGACAAGATGATAGTTTATTCAATTTTAATGAAATTTGCAGATTGTCTCGGTGAAGTTTAATAAACTCCTTGCTATCTAAAATATAACAGGACACCGGAGTAAATTCTGGAGCATCTCACACTTCTGATAATCAGCTGTCTGCTTGACGTTTATTCAGCTGTGTAAAAACTATAACTTTAATCTCAGCCAAACCGATTTACTCAGGAACAAATAAAATACTAAAAAAAAAAAAAGCCAAACAACAACATTTTTAATTTATCTAAGTGACTCATATATATTTAACCTGAGTAGCGAAAGACGGCGGTGGGTTTGAAAACAATTTGCGGGGAGTCCGGTGTTCTCACGGCTCTAGTGACCTAGCCCCCGGCTCGCTATCGAGCTAGTGGGTAACAGACGTCTCCGAAAACGTCGGAGCGCTTTTGAAAATATGCGGTGTCCTGATAAACTGAGCAGATATTTGAGGTTTACACAGCTACATTCTCGCCTGAAAATATGTTAAACGTTTATTTTGTGACCCAGAAAGAATAATAAGAGTAATATTAAAACTAACTAGCTGCCGCCATTGTTGGAAACTGAGCTGGGCCGCGCTATGAATTCTGGGACACAGCTGCTTCTTCTTCGGGGTTTAACGGCAGCTGGCATCCTTGTACATGCAGTGCTGCCATCTTCTGTTTCAGTCCGTTATTACACTCTTAAATCCTGCTATTATTCCTGCGTCTTTTGGGATCTTACAAAGCTTCAAACGACGCGTCGACTATTAAATCAGTCGTCGACGATTTTGATAGTCGACGTAATCGTGACTAGTCGACAAATCGTGGCAGCCCTAGTTCTGATAGGCCATCAATGGGGACTGAAGCAGCTAATATGAGTTTGGGGGCAGGATTGTCTTCTAATTGATTGATCTCAGTTGGTGTGATGACTCCATGTCTGTAGCTGTAGTTGAATTTCTTTGCCGGTGTGGACTGGATCGGTGGTTCCTGACATTTGCTAACAATTTGATGTGTTTGCTCTTTTAAAATCATAATAACAGAAACGACCCAAATGACGTTTTTTCTTCGAGTCCTGCCTGTTTGCCAGCTGAAGTCATTTGTGGAGTTTTCTTTGCATCCTAAACACTTTTTCTGGAAGTTGTGGCTGTAATTTTTGTTTTGCTACCTGGTTTCAACTGAATCCTTCATTCTTCAGGTCTTAGTTTGAACACTGCTGATACAGTCCCTTGGGTAGATTTTGATTTTCCAGCTTTATAAAATTCAATCAGTTATCGGTAGGATTTCTTTGTCAGCCAACATCTGGAACGAGTCACTTGTATTGCAGCTGGAGATAGCGTTTGTGTTGTACCTTGTCTATGACAAGGGGAAGCCAGGGTGTCAGGTAGCCAACTATCGGAACTGGAGAAAAGTGTGATGAAGAAAAGTGTGCCCATGTCTGAGGCTTTGGAAACTGCTAACCTCCTGAAGAGTCCAGTATACCAGAGATATAGAGTCCAGGAGAATAAACCAGCTTTTCTGCTCAGTGTTAGGGGAACAATATGAGGACAGCTCCACTGAGACTGGAAGGGCACATGGGACAAGGATGCAACACATAACAATGCTTAGACCGCAGCAGTGGAATGCTTAAAAATGTACACGATCAATAGGAGTCCGAATGACAGGCCAATGTTATTGCTGTTATTGCTGTTATTGATCTTAGTGGATCAGTGAGCTGATCTCTCATTCACTCCTAGCATGCAGCTCGATGTCATCCATGCACAGGAGGTGGATAACAGTTGCTCTGTTCTGTAGTTGGTTTCTGTAGCCAGTAATGCAGAACAGCAGTGGAGGTCATCTCCTTTGTAAATCCTGCACTTAATAGCAATGGCTGACGAAGTGGCATCATCAGGACATCAGTGGGATGTGGCAAACAGCACTATAGACCAGCCTCAAGTGAACAGCACACGTTGCCACCTCCTGTACATGGATGACATCGAGCTGCATGCTAGGAGTGAATGAGAGATCAGCTCACTGATCCACTAAGATCAATAACATCAATAACACTGGCCTGTCATTTGGACTGGAGACGTGTAGGAGGATGTAACACAAAGGGGGAAGGTGATCAGAACTGAGGGGATTGCACATTGCAGGCAGAGAATGTAGCTGTAATACTTGGAGTCCCACAGTCAGATGGGAACCATGAAGAGGCTGTTAGGAAAGCTGCAACCACCAAACACCTGCAGAGACGAGTCCTGAGGAGTCGGCTGAACGGGAAGAACAAGATCCAACCAATCAACACCTGCCGGCTGTCAGATGCAATTTCAATTTTATTTATATAGCGCCAAATCACAACAAAAGGCGCCTCAAGATGCCCTGCTGGAACAATATAACTGTTTGAAGCCTCTGGCGTCAATACAAGAAAGACGTGGAAGCTGAAGGCGACAGTGACCTCCGTGGTCATCGGAGCACTCGGGCGGAGTTCTCCATACCTGGGCAGGTGGCTCCAGCAGATCCCAGGAATGACATGAGAGATCAAGAGCACAGTCCTAGGAACAGCAAAGATACTGCACAGGACAAGCTCCTCTTCTGACCACGCTCGAAGAATAAAGACGCAGGATGAAGAATTAGGGTTTGTTTTTTTATTTTTTTAAATAGTATGAGAGGGAGAAATTTATAGATACTGTTCATTTCGTTATATGACTGGCACAACACCGGTTCATCCTTTGATTTAGGTCCCTTATTTCTGTTTGCTTGATTCGTAGGTCAGCGTTATGTGGCTTATCAAAGAAGGAGAAAAAAAGCAACTTCCTTTGAAAATGGTTCCGTACAAAAACTGGACTGAAGAGTGAAAAATGTTTGTACTCAAGACCACTTTAACTGTCCCGGCCTTGGATGTGAAACAAAAACAAACATGAGGTGGTTCAAGAACTTTGCGCAGTGTGTGTATGTAGTCTTTGCCTGTACGTAGACCACTGCTGCATGGATGTCAAGTATCAGTGCTCTTTAAAAGCTGCTGCACTTTGCTCTGTCACAGGAGAGCTGACACAGGGGGAGCTGTACTCGGCCATAAAGAAGCAGAAGGAGCAGACAGAGGCCGACGGCTCCAGCACCACACACTTCAGTGGAGAGGTGCACTTCTATGAATTAGTAGAGGACACTAAAGATGGGATCTGGTTAGTTCAGGTAAAAGCACATTCTCTGTTAAACCTGTCAGTGGTGAATGATTAAGTGTCCAAAAAAAGAAAGAAGAAACTTACAGGCAGCAGCAGCAGCAGCAGCAGCCGGGTGTTGCTACTCAAATGCGTTTGATGAATTAATCTTTAGAAAGTGTGACCACCTCCATTAAAGCAAACATACGAGTAGTTTGTCGGTCTGGAGCTTTCAGGGGTATTAATGTAAAGCAAAGGAGGAAATGCATTAGTAAAGAATTAACTGCTGCTGCCTATGAGAAAGGGTTTATTTATCTATTTATATATAAGGAACCCCATTAGCTTCCACGGTAGTGCTTGCTAGTCTTCCAGGGGCCCGAGCCATCAAGTATAAGCTAATGAAACATTACACAATAAAGTAGATGCAAAAATCTCCTCATAATTTAGCTCTTACATCCACAGTGAGGATGTAAGCATGTAAACATCAATAACACTGAGGCACAACATTGGCCTCTTACAATGTTTACAATAATTAAAAACTGTGAATAGGCTTTTATGTTTTTAAACTAGCAGTAGCAGCCAGTGCTCTCATTGTGTGAGGCTGTTTATTCCACTTTAAAGATGCTCCGAATATAACAGAGTTTTTCAAAACTGACCTTTGGCTCGAGGAGTTACTGCACTGCAGTCGTGTAGCATAATTGTGTATCTTATCTGGAAGTCCAAGTAAGCCATGGTGTAATTTAGCTTGTACTGGAAGGTTTATTCTGCATTTGATCGATGCTGGTATAGTATGAACATCTTAACACTAATGCGGTCGCCTTATTCTGGACTAACCGAAGTCTGTTGAGGTCTGTCTCACACGCTGCTGACCAGATGATTGAACAATAACACTAGTGCGTTAATAACATCCTTCATGACAGAAGAAGTGATGTAGAAAGATCAGCGGCGCCCTGCCCCATGTTCTTAACAACAGTCTTTATGCTGAGACCATGAGAGGTGGTGATTTATGGTGACACCAAGTAGTCTGATCTGGGTGACCTGTTCTAATATTGATCCAGCTATGGAAAGGCTCAGGGTGTAGTTGGGTGTAGTTATAGTTACTCACAAGTGACATCAAAGAAATCTTCTTTTGCTGCCACAGGACCTGGAAGCCTCGCAGTTACTGAGGTGACCATGACGTCAACATAGCATAGCATAATTATTCTTTAGTCTAATATGAGCACATCTGTTTGACAGCTAAAAGTCACTGTGTCCGTTCAGAGCTTCATAACCCAAAGTGTACTGCAAAAGCAACCCAAGACTTTCTGCAGGCAAAGAAATGTTCTTCAGTGGACAAGTCGGTCACCCTAATGAAGAATAAGGTTGAGTTACTGAAGACAAGATTGAAAGGAGAGATCCACAAACAAGCAGCAGCTGGAGATTGTTTTGGTAGTTGACTAATCTGCTAATTTTCTTTCATTATTCGATTACTCAACAAATATTTCAATAACTCTGATCTCCGCCTCTGTGGGCAGTCCTCCAGTTCTTCACCTGTTGTCCAGTTGTCTCAAAATAGGAAATGTATTAATTTGAAAATAATAGAAATGTATTTAATATTTACTCAGTAGGTCTATCAGAGTGAAAAATGAAATGAATCAAAATATTAGGTGATACAAAATATGATTACAGAGTAGCAGCAGCTGCCCCTCGAGCCCGCTGCACCACCCCTCCACTGCAGGGAGCCAGAGACCACGCCCCGCCACGCCCCCGCCACGCCCCTGCCACTAAATGTTTTCAAAATCTGGCAAAAACTTGTTTCAAAGCAAAAATATATATTTGCAGTCAGTCTGAGTGTGTGTATGTTAGTCAGCTAACAAACTGAATAAAAGTTTGTACATCCAAAGCTGCATGCAGCTCCACTGCTGCAGCTCCACTGCTGCAGCTCCACTGCTCTGAGATGGTGGATGTAAACGTTCACATCCCTGCACTGAAATTAAGTTCTTTAGGAAATTCAAGTAAAGTATTAGTTGGCATGTTAATCAAAAATAATGTGCTTTACTATTTTTCTGCTGCTTTTTTTGTAAATCAGGAAGTTTGAAATTTTAGCAATAACAATAATAATATTTTAGCATTAAAAATATTGTAATTCTAGAACTGAACTTGTGCTTGCTGGTGTAAACTATTTTAGTAATTACCCATACTGGGAGTTTAGGGCAGCTGTGGCATAAATCAAAGTAAATGCATGGGAAATGGCTGCACTGTCACAACAAAGCTGGTGCAAAGAGACAAAAGAAGCGACGTCGGTTCGCCCACAGTGACAGTCTCACTGGAACATGGAAGCCTTTTGTAATAAAGTGGGTTTAATCTGCAAATCATATTAAAAGCTGATTGTCCAGCACTACCAATGTGACCGTATCATGTCCCTGTGTGTGACGGCAGGTCATTGCTCAGGACCGGGAAGCTCTGCTCAGCCAGTCCAACTGGGGGAAGATGGTACAGAAGGTGTCCCAGTTTGGTATCAGAACTGGAACCTTCAACTGCTCCAATGACTACAGGTGATATGCTGTTACTCCACAGAAAGAGACACTACGGAAGTTGAACAACAGTTACACAATCTGACAGTCACACTAGGAAAGAACATGGTGGAAGGCTGCACCGCGACCCTGTGCAGTGATCCTGCAGTCTTTGAAGTGGTTGCTTTGAAGACGGGGACCAAGTCTAGGACCAGGTCTGTGACTTCCAGCCAGTGACCATCTTCAAAGCAACTACCATGCCACAATAGTGACAATATGGCGATAACACACGGTGTTGAAAATCACAGATGAGTTTGAATTTCAGTGACCTCAACCTCAAGGTCAGAGGTCAGTTGAGTTTCATTCATTTTTATTCATATAGTGCCACGTGGTGGGGCGGCTGTAGCTCAGGAGGTAGAGCAGGTCATCTACTGGCTCCAGTCTGCATGTCAAGTATCCTTGGGCTAACTAACTAACCCCAGGTTGCTCTCGGATGCATCCATCGGAGTGTCAGTGTGTGTGAATGTGGCGTGTTGTATAGAGCGCTTTGAGTCCTCCAGGAGAGCAGAAAAGGTCGATATAAGAATCAGTCCATTTGCCATTCACCACGTCACAACAACAGTTGCCTCAGAGCGCTTGGGTCAGGTTTTCTGAAAGTGTTGTGAACGAGGCAACAATGGATGCCTCAGGTGTATCTACCAGGAGGCTGAGATCTGTTTGAGATAATACGACGATCACCTAAAATAACTAAATACTGTTACTCTGTTGATGCAGGTTTACAAAAATTCACGTTAAACAAATACAAATTTATATAATTATTCATATAAACTACTAACAGAGTCCAGGCAGAACCTGACACATCTGAAACAGGAATTCCTCCACAGGACGGCGGTTTGACTGCAGCAGGTGCTCAGCAGCTGTGGAGCACAATCAGATGTTCACAGGTTGACAACCGGCTGACGTGAGTCCTGTACTGCAGGAGGACATGTCGCAGAGTAGTTGTGCTCATTGGCACAGATGGATTCGGACTGATTGTATGCTGGGAAACTGGTTTCCTCCCAGCAGACAGCGTGAAATCAGCAGTGTTTGCTCACCTTCAGTTGGAGATGTTCTCCAACAGCAAAGATTCACTGTGCCACCAGCTTGGTCACGAGGAGCATTTATTGAAAAGCTGTTTTAGTTTCATTGACCTCTCAAAGCCACTTCATCCTTTTTTTTGCACAAACCAGGACATGATCAATGTTTCCTAGTTTGAAGGACAGGGTCTGATTGGACCGCTAAACTAAAACAAGCTGAAGTTCTTTGCTGTCAGAAGAACCAGTCAGAGATGAAATGTTGCTGTCACGGTCTTTGTGATGTGTGACATGTGCTGTTGGCAAACCCACTCTGACTACAGGGACTGGATGCAGTCCACTACATGTTCAGACACACACCCTCTGCCACACAGCAGCACAACTACGACGTACTGTATAACAGCGCTGGTATGTCGTGGAGCAGCAGTGGCTTTATATGGGGCCATAAAGCTGAGCGGTTCCAGTGGGACAGATGAAACTGCATGTAGATTTGACCTGCTGTGGATCACTGTTGGTTATGTCTTCTGTGTGCTAGGTCGTGCATCAAGCGTGGCTGGCAGCGCTCCACCCTGATCATGTCGGTTCCCCAGACTTCAGCATCAAAGGGCAAAGTCATGCTTAAAGAGTACAAAGGGAGTCGGGTTGAAACTGAGCAGATCTTCCGCTGGATGACCTCACATGTGGCTCATCGAATCAAAACCCTGCATCATTCTGAGCAGCTGGTGGAGGAGTGGCGTTCTGACCCAGCTCATCCACTGAAAATGTTTCTGTTTGCCCGCCTGGCCCAGCCGCCGGCCTTCTTCTCCTCGCTGTCTGTTAAGTTCACCGGCAGGATCGAGTTCATCTTTGTGGATGTGCGTCGTTGGGGTAACTATAGCAGCCTATCAGAGATTGGTGTGACACGCAGCCCCGCCTACATCCTTAAGATGCCTGAGGGCATATATCACTATGGCAACAGGTGATGACTGTTAATGAAGATGTCTGATTTTTTTAAAAGCACGTTTTTTATGTAAAGAAATTAAACTGCAGTCTGTGTTTCGTCCCCAAAGCACCGGGGAGTTCCTGTCCCTCGCTGCCATGGATACGTTCCTGCGTTCGGTCCAACCAGAGGTCAACGATCTGTTTGTCTTCAGTTTGGTCCTCATCAACTTGCTGGCCTGGATGGACCTCTTCATTACACAGGTCACTGTTTCAGTCTTCCTTAGTTGTAGAGGTGAAAGGGGACAAAAAGCCTCTACTCTCTACTTTGTGTTTTTACTTTACATTTACTATGTTCTACTCGAAGTTTACTTGTTCGTGCGCTACATTCATCTGACAGCTTTGATGCTTCTAGCTACAGTTACATTAGCTCAGCCTAACTACACATGCTGTCTGTGCTGCTTCATAGACCTGCACAGGAACAGGAAGTTTCTCCCAGAAATGCATCAGTTGTCCTTTTCTTTCTTCTTCCTGCCAATATTATTGTTATTACTGTCAAGTCTGAGTTTCTTCCTACAAATGATTTCAGACAGCATACACAATCAACTTTTCTTCAATCCACAATGTTATTTTCATAATAAAATAAATTATTCAGCTTTACAGTTTTCCCCACATTGCATTGAGTTACAGTTCTTCTCTCATTGAAACAAATAAAAAGTTTTCTAGTACTACAGAGATGCACAGGGAATTACCTGAAAAACTGCCATGCGCCTGTCTTTACCTGGAGTATTTTAGCTGTTAGTAAGCATGCATGTTGTCCATGACCAGCTCCGTTATACGTGATGCTGATTGGCCGATCCCTGGCCACTTGTCTGGTGCATCTTCAGTCCTGTTACAGACCTGTACGTCACTGTAAGATATCCTGACTGAACAGCTCTCTTCAGCTCTTACTGCAACATCTCCAAACCTGATGTTACTTTCTTTCCTTCTGTGTTCGGGTTTTGTTGCATTGTCTTTGGTCTTCTAGCTTCCAGGTCATGTAGTGCTGTTCTGAAATTCTGATGTGAATCGTTAACATGCTTTCAGGGAGCAACCGTGAAACGATTTGTAGTTCTGATCCGAACACTTGGGACCTACAACTCCATACTGCTGGTTTCCTGGCTGCCAGTTCTGGTAGGGAATCATCGGCACCACTCAGTCCTCACGCCTGACGTTTTTCTTGTGTTAAGCATTTTACTTTCAGTTGCTGCAGTAAAGAAAAAAAGACTGAACGAGAGCTAAACAATAACGATTTATTTACATAATTTTAAAAAAGTGGTTTTTAGCAGTCATCTAGATTTAAGGCAAATCTTCTGTGATTTATTAAACATTTATTAAAAGTCATTAATACAAAAATACTGAAAATCCATTTTAATACTGATTGAAATGAATATTTGGACGGGCACAGGGAGCGTGCTTCGTGTCCGCAGGAGGAGGCCTCTCCTACTTTATGCTAACTAATAAACATATTAGTGTTTCCATTTTAGTGGAAACACTAATATGTTTATAAAGTTTTCTGATTTTCTTCTTATAAATAGATTTATAAATGCTTGGATTATTGTACTACAATGTAATGTGCTGTTCAGGGCGACTTAAAGTGAGTGAGTTTTCACTTTTAATGGTTAGCCAACTTAAATCTCTAAAACATCTGTTCCAGTGCATTTGCAGTTAAGCTGCATTCATTTGCACACATATTACTTACATAAATTTAAAAAATAGGAGGGACTTTCAAATTAAAAGCGACAAAATTACAATTTTCCACAAAATCACAATAAACAGCCGTCCACTGTGGGCGTTTCCTGGAGAATGTTGGTGGATGAACCGGACCTTTACCTGTCGTTCCAACCAAATGCCTGCATGTGGCCTGCAGGCCTGCACGGTGCCCAGTTTTACATCCACCAGGACATCACGGAGCATTTGCCCTCGTTAGCCTTCATGGCAGTGAATCAAGTACAGTGCAGTTACTCCACAGTAACCAGGGCTGTGTGTCGCACTTTACTGCATTCGTATCAGAGAGAATCCAAACTGCTCTGACAGTATGTAACAACAGACTGCATGTTCTGTTTTACTGAGTAAAACTGTTAATAATTGTCACTAATCCCTGCCTGCTCACTCTCTCCAGGCTCTCCTTCAGCTGCCCTATCTGGACCTTCTGCACGGCTACAGTCTGAAGCTGCTGCGTTATGCTGACACCACTACACTAGCCAGCCTAGTGAGAGCTGACTGGACCTTCTACTCATCCCACCCAGCTCTCTTCCTGTCTACCTACCTAGCCCACGGCCTGCTCGTCGACTACTTTGAGAAGAAACGGCGCTGTGGTACCAGGAGCCAAGAAGACAGCCGTACAAACCTGGAGTGGCTGGCCAGTCTGTGGGACTGGTACACTTCCTACCTGCTCCATCCAATTGCATCACTACAGCAGTTTCCGTCTGACCACTCAGAGTGGGAAGATGATCCTAACTTCTTATTTGAGCATTTGGCTTTTCCTGATCTGTGGCTTCGTCCATTAGTAAACATGGATTACATCAAAACGCTGCCGACCTGGAGGCTCAGAGCAGCTGGTCAGTCCGGGTCGGAGGCCTGTTGTGAAAAGGCGGATGAAGAAACACGTAGTCAACATTCAGACGAAGAGAGGAAGGAACCTCCACATGGTAGCAGCAGCCACAAGAGATCACTATGTAGTGTGAACTTCAACTCACAGCTTCCTGCGTGCGGCGACGTGGACGCCAGCGGCGGCCGTCAGTGTGCGTGTGCTGCTGAATCATCCGGGAATGGAAGCTCGCTGTCAGCTGACAGGGCGGTGAAGGATAACTGCGTCGTGTCTGACTGTGTTTCTAACCATCAACACTGTGATTGGTCAATGTGGCCCTGTGACATGCTTCAGTGTTCAGAATGTGTGGTTTGTCTGGAGACCTTTGTGAGCGAGGAGGTACTGATGGGGCTCCCCTGTGGCCACGCCTTCCACCAGCAGTGCATTGTGGTATGGTTGGCAGCGGGCAGACACTGCTGTCCAGTATGTCGCTGGCCCAGCTACAAAAAGAAACAGCAGAGGGCTGCTCAGAGTAGTTCTACTGACAACACAGTGCAGGACTGATGAGATGGCCTTCAGCTATCGATGGTGACAGTTTCTCCTCTTCGTGTCTCTTCAGACTCTCTAACCATCAAGAACAATTAAGAAGGAAACGTGGTCGGTAAGCGTGATTAGGGCGGCGTTATTATGAGCCATTAGTAATCTTTGCTTCCATTCCTGTTGATGAGCTGGGCTGTCAAAGCCCAGCTACAATGCTTCTTATCTAGACGGGACGTTGACTCTCACAGTAACCATGTGTGTAGCCACAATAAACAATGTAGTGCAGTGAAAACATTTTTAATTTTGCTTTGTCATTCTTAAAGTTTGGATGTTGTCAGTCTGAGAGAAAACGTAATCGCCCCAATAACGCTACCAGCTGGATTTCTGTCAGGACGATAAGCTGAATGCATCAGAAGACATTTGTACAGAAATCTATGTAGACTGTGCTTCGTCCTGTGTCATCTGCACCTGCAGCAAAGAAGGCCTTTGCTTTGTGTTTGCATTTTGTCCTGAACTGTATGAAATGAAATGGCTTTGTCTCCTGCACACTGGTCACCATAGGAGAGGAGCAGAATTCAAATAAATTAATTGGATAGAATTGCTGAGAAGCACTTTCCTGTAACTCTGACCGTTTTCCCCAAGAAACATCTGGAATTATTCAGATTAAACTTTGTCTCCTGTCTGTTGCAATATTTCACCAACACAGATTATGGTCAGAGGTCTCACACAGTGAACAGCTGTTGATGTGCATGCAGGGCGACAGGACTGACTCTGACTGGAGCCCTTTGAACTGGTCACCTGAAAATGAGGCTTTGGTGTTTGTGAGCTGATTCAGAGTAGCAGTAAAGTGTGACCAGTTCTAGACTTCGTCACTATCGTTTACCTTGATTTTCTTTGTGGTCTCTGAAGACTAAACCAAAGCAAATGTCACAAAATTGGGGTTCATATGTGTGAGAGCTAAAATAAGGTTCGTTGCATGCTTCAGAGACGAGTCATGTTTGGAGTAAACTGTGTGGGTGATCACACAGTCTTACATCCACTCTAAGAACACTCAAGCAACACTGCTAACCTGATGGCTGCGCCTATGATCAGAGTAAGCAGTACCAGCTGTGCGCAGTACCAGCTGTGCACAGTCCCACCCAGGACAGATAGTTTCAGCTTTTACCAACTAAGAGCAAGACGAGACCCCCTGTTATGGGACCACAACAGCTGCATTGTCTGGGAGTTTTTAGACTCTCCATCTTCAAAAGAATTCTGTTTTGTATGATATAAATATGTTATCACAGGTATGCCCTGATCAACTGAACCCAAACTATCTGCCTAGTATTTTTTTCCTAACATGCTCAGTGCTTTGACCCGAGCAGTTTTCCCATCAAACAACATTTATTATCCTGCTAGTTTTAGCTGCTGCACCACGGTGGGCGCTATAGGTCTGCAACAGTCTGTGGGTGGATGGATGCAGGGTTTCCCTGGCAAATATTGTATTGTAATTAAAAGATTAACGTTATTCATCTCTCAGTGGTTATTTGGTGTAGTTAATCAATACCAAACTTGCATGTGGTTGCAGAAGCGTGTGTGTGTGTGTGTGTGTGGTTAAAACCAGCTAAACTTTTTGCAGCTGGTAACAAAAACACAGGTGAAACTAACTGATCGTTAATGGTCACGTACATACCCCTGCTCTGGCTCACCTGTGTGTCAGGTTTCATCTCAAGCCACTGCAATATTCCTTTGATGTTAAAGTACAGTTATGCTCTAATTCATCCTGGTTAATTGAATATAATATGTATGACGAGTACAGTGAATGCATCACATTCAAAAATGATTTAAAAATCACTTTAGAAATTAGTGAACAGTTCTGCGCAAATTCAACAAGGTTAATGTAATAAACACAAATGTAGAAAAGCTGCAATGAAATTAAATTCTACCATTCTGATCGAAAATATTCCTTATTCTAACATTCCTTTCTCCTATTGAAGATCCATTTATTTTGCTCGTTCCAGTCGTTCCTAAGTTCACTAATGTTACTTTTCACTTAACACGTGACAATAAATACAGACTGGAAACAGGAGGAGAGACATGAGGTGGGACACACGGCTGGAAACGATGGACGTGTCGAGGCAAAGAAAGTAAACGACACGAGTGACAGGAAGCAATGGACACAATAAAAGAGGAAGACAACTGAATGGAGAACACAGGGATAAATACTGACAATTATAATAATAATGGCATTAATATAGCGCTTTTCAAAACCCTCAAAGCGCTTTACAATTCCACTATTCATTCACTCTCACATTCACACACTGGTGGAGGCAGCTACAGGTGTAGCCACAGCTGCCCCGGGGCAGACTGACAGAAGCGAGGCTGCCACGATTGCCCTAACCACTATAGGACACCAAGGAAAACAGAAGGGAACAAGTCTGATGAGACAGGAGAAGTAATACTCAATACCAAGCACCCGACTGTCAAACAGAACTTTGAAGACCAAGGAACCCATCTGAGATGTCGGGGATGAAAATGTGGAGAAGTTTAAAGCAGGGCCAGGTTATGAAAACATCTCACAGAGCCCTGTTCAAGCCATCACCCAAACACAGAAAGAGCTATTTTTACAAAAGTTACAGTGTCTACACTTTCCAAGCTGGTAGCGACAAGCCCTAAAAGACTTAACGAGACTTGCATTTTTAATTGTTCACCACCTCGTGCCTTTGTAGTCACCATATTGATATTGTTTGCGGATTTGATAAACTAGCCTGCAGCTCCCACATTCCTCTTTTACACCAATGACATTAGAACAGATGCTTGTTATTTTACATCATGCAGGAAATGATGTTAATGGTCTCTGGTACTTTTGAACCTGCTGTATATCTGATAAAAGCAGCTACTGTGACTGGTAGTTGTGCTGATGTTGTTATCAATATAACCCGAACCTCCACTGCAGAGATTAAAGGATTGAAGAACTCACATAAACAAGCACACACAGGGCAGTTTTTAACCTTCAGAAAGCTTAAATATACATGATTTCCCTCAAAGCATTCGTAACACTTGTTTCCACATCTGAATAAAAAGACATAGAGAACATAAAGAATCTAAGCAGATTGTCAGCTGACCTGATCCTGGCTGCTTCTGTGCTTGCCCCATATCTGATTATACTTCTGGACAAACGTTGTGCATTTGTCATTCTTGGGGATCATCAAGATGTGTTCTGGCAAAACCGAGAAAACCTTTATGCGGGCCATTTCCACCCATGAACTCTGACCTTAACTTTGACCTTAACTGAGGCCTGCAGTTCTTTACATGTTGTTCTGGGGTGACCTCTTGGATTAGTCTTCTCTTGGGTAATTTTGGTCTGCCCGCCACTCCTGTGAAGGTTCACCACTGTTCCATGTTTCTAACGTTTGTGGATAATGTTAGGGATGGGAACAGACGTTTCGACACTGCTTCTGAAGCGTGGTTGCTTCGAAACACTGGTCAGAAGCGTGGTTTAAAACATCCAGATCACATGGCTACGACTGAACAAGGTTTTGGTGTGCTTCACCCCAGCTGGGACGTACCTGCTGCTTTGAGACATTGCGAGGTGCCAGGATTCCATTTTTATGAAGCAGAATCATTTGTAATTACTGAATTATATTTTTGATACCACCTCTTTCTATTTCTTATACACACATTCGTAAAAAATGTTGTCTACTTTCAACAAAAAATGTTATTCGCTGCATCACATCCTCACTCTAACATCCTGCCGGTGTTACAAGATAAAACATCCACAGGAGGATAAAGGAGCTTCTTCGTGGTTCAGCGGTTGCTCAGCAGCACGGATGTAGACAGAGGGATCAGTTTGTTGAAGCACAGTTTATGACAATCAAAGCCTGCTGTCTTTAACAGTCTCAATCTTTTTCTTGCATTGTTTGTACAAGGATTTAGCCAACAGATGTGCAGATTACCATTACTGACAGTCTGGTATTATAAGTAGCTTTGTTGTCTGCCACATTTTTTCGCAGAATAGCATTATCGACATGTGGCAATAGCCAAATTGGCGAGCAGGTGTCACTGTGGAGACGTTGTTTCGAAGAATCGATACAATTGTGGCACAAATGTTTTAAATGTTTAACGAAGCCTCGCTTTGTGGGGTTTGTTTGCGTGCCACGGTGGATCCTCTCTGGATATACTGTCACTCTATTTTCTTTTAGTTTTGAATCGTTGGTTTAAGAGTATTTTAATACAATAGTAACAAATAAAAACAGTACAATTAAAGTACAAGAAAAGACAGTTTATTATTTTAAGTACTGATAAAAATTATGTTTAAGTTTTATAGAATTATTTTACTAATGATTTTGAATAAAGCGTACTATTGTAAACTTGATTTATTTAATGCATAATTTAAGATTCTATGTTAATAGAAATTAAACATGTAGTTTCACCTTGAGTAAAAACGATTGATTACGGCAGTTTAATGTCAACTAATTGTTGGTCAGAGTGTAGGTAACAGACATCTTTACTGCTGCCGCAATAAAACACAAAAATAAAACGAGAAAATAATTGGTTAAATGCTGAAAATTGTTTGCATAATACTCAGAGTTGTGTGACACTATAGTTTATGATGCATCAACCTCTAATAATCATGTTGTTAGGCTTAACTTGCCAGCCAAGTGCCAATTGCTTTATGTGTAATAGAGGATTTCTCAAAAGGGTCTGGATCGGTCCTAAACTTAAATAAATGTCAGTTATTACCTGTCAAAGAGTGTAATGTTCAGAGTATTTGTAATATAACAGTTAAAAATGAAGCAACATATTTAGGTCTGATTATCTGCAAAGATCCAAAAGACAGAATTTTACTAAATTTTCCCCCAATTATTAAAAAATCTCAAACCAAATTAAATCAATGGTTGCAGAGAGATTTAAGTTTAAGAGGAAGGGTATTGCTCTCAAAAGCAGAAGGTCTGTCTCGACTGACTTATGCAGCAATTTCTCTGCATGTGGACGGCAAAACTTGTAAGGATATCGACCGAATGCTCTTCAACTTGCTCTGGAAAAACCGGACACATTACATCAGAAAAAGTGTATTGATGAATGACTATGAACACGGTGGTCTCAATGTTTTGGATTTTACTACTCTAAACAATACATTTAAGATTAATTGGGCTAAACATTTTCTTAAAAATCTGGTATCCATTTGGAATTTTATTCCTCACTACATTTTCTCTAAGTTTGGTGGTCTAAGTTTTATCTTAGGTTGTGATTATAATATAGATAAGCTTCCAGAAAACCTTTCGATGTTTCACAAACAACTTCTATTAGCTTGGTCCCTTATATATAAACACAACTTTACACCCCATACGTATTCAGTTTGGAATAATAGGAACATAGTGTATAAAAATAAATCATTATTTTTTTCTAGGTGGGTTGAGAAACGGATTGTTTTAGTGAATCAGCTGTTTAATCCTAATGGGCAGCTTATGTCCTATTCAGAATTCTTAAACACCTATAAATTTCCAGCCACGCCCAAAGAATATGCCATATTATTTGATGCAATACCTACGGGTATTATAATGCTTTTTAAAGGTATTCAACCTTGCATATCATTGTTTCTCTCCCCAACCCTTTAGATTCACACATAGGAAGAATCTGTCTAACAAACCACAGTAAAAGTAATAAGAATATCCGTGCTTTGTTCCAGACAGAATCTCTAACTATCCCACATGTGGTCTCTTATTGGAATTTCTTTGTCAGTGACATTAACTGGAAAAGAGTATGGACAATTCCTAACAAGTATCTGGTAACGAATAAAGTGAAGGAAGTCCCATTTAAAATACTGCATAAATTTTATCCTGCTAATCATTACATGACAAAGTTCAAAAGGGACATAAATGTGAGCTGTGGATTTTGTGGAAGCCATCCTGAGACTGCAGCACCTCTTCTGGATCTGTTCATACGCTAGAACATTTTGGAAAGACTTCAGTAGATTCATAGCTGGACATCTCTATAAAGACTTTACTGTGAAATGGGAAAATCTTGTATTTTGTTTCTTTCGAAGGCAAAAAAAGAAGATGTTTACTTTATAATAAACTTGTTAGTTATCTTAGCTAAATTTTATTTTCACAAATGCAAATACAGTAACAAAAAACCTAATTTTAAACATTACTGTAATGATGTTTTATGTTACATAAAATTGATTAGTGGATCACTTAACAAAAAGGCTATGAAAACTATTACTATTTGTAGTAATTACAAATTATTTGAATGTTTGTAATTCTTTGTATTACACCCCCTGGCATATGTTCATTTTGTTCTGATTGTATACATGTTCTGTATACTGTTTCTTAATAAAGTTTAATATTAAAAAAAAAAAAAAAATAGGCTTAACTTTCCGGGAGCTGCGACAGTTGGTACCGCTGCCGAAAACTGTGGCGGTGACAGGAAAACGGGACGCGGTGTCGTGAGTATCCGCACCGGTGATAGAGTTAAGCCGAGCGGTGAAACTGAAGTTGTGGGGAAGGTTGTGGATTGTCCCACGAACTGCAGTCTTTACCAAAGGCAACCGTATCCTAACTTTTGTACACGCATTGCGTCACGTCTACAAAGTCGGCTAGCTAGCGAACGTTTGCAGAATATTTCCTATTCACTATTATTGATTAGGTCACAGCACACTAAACTCGTCAGTGGATTACATCAGAAGTACGGAGAAATTCGTACGTAGGAATGCTGTTTTGAGGTATCCTTACTCCAGGTACCTGGCTCTGCAGCACAGCTGTAGGTGGCGGCAATGAGCAGCTTGTTTCAAATCGGTTTTTGAAACGAAGAAGAGAGAAACCAGAAGGAAGGACTGCTCTCTGTGTGATTGGCTGAGATGTGACCAATGGAAAGCTGACAGGATATTATCGCGTGTTCGCGAGCGCGCGCGCGTGTGTTTGGTAGTAGTGTGGATAGTGCAGCAGAATGTTAGGAAAAGTTTTGACTTCGCTGCTTCTTCTCGCGGTCTTCTTCTATGAACCCGCGGAGGCGCAGAAGAAGAAAGAGGTGATGTCTTCAGTGGTGTGTAGCCAAGGAAGTTGTTAAACTTTGGAGGGAGTTTTTCCAACTTCGTCAAAGTTGCACGTCGTCTGTTTCCGCATCATTCTTGGTAGCTAGCTTAAGCTAACAGCTGCTAGAAAGAGCTCAGTTACTCATTATCTAAAGTAGTTTTAGCAGTTACAGCAGTAGCTTAAATAACATGCTAATTTCATCAGACAGCATTAGTTTGATCACAGTTGTTAGCTCCGACTAACCCAACTACTGGTTGTAAACTTGACTGGGCGTTATTAAACCGGAAATGAATTAAACATTAATTACCTTTATTCTAACGCCTAAATGGCGCGTTTAACTGAACGAAAATAAAATGCATAGACAATAGAAAGACGTTTGTTTTTGCTACTGGAGCTTTAGCAGTTGTGTTGGTGTCTTTGTGTGTGTGTAGACTCTGCTGTCAGAGAAGGTGACGCAGATGATGGAGTGGGCCTCCAAACGATCAGTCATCAAAATGAATGGAGATAAGTTTCGTCGTTTTGTCAAGGCTCCCCCTAGAAACTACTCAGTGGTCATCATGTTTACAGCACTGCAGCCACAGAGACAATGTGGAGTGTGCAGGTAACAAGTAGCAACAGGAAGAACATGCACTGCTTTTATTCCAGCTTGCATTTGTGACTTTTAAAACATGTTTCCTTTTCAGGCAAGCTGATGAGGAGTTCCAGGTGCTGGCTAACTCCTGGCGTTTTTCTTCTGCCTTTACCAATAAAGTCTTTTTTGCGTCAGTCGACTTTGATGAAGGATCAGATGTGTTTCAGATGGTGAGACATTTTATTCTGTTTTCATGCATTTAAAAACATCTCAGTCAGGCCAACTTGTGTATATATAATGAAGCAATCTCAGAGAAACTTTGTAATTTTATAATAATTTAATGCTGGCACTCATTTGGTTTAATGAAAACATGTTTTTTCTTCATAAAATCATGAATAAAATGAGTGGTTAGATCGCAGACTGCTTCAGTTATTTTAATATTATCACACTTTCGTTTTGTACAATACATTTGTTTAAACAAATTTAGTTGACCTAAAAATGTGTGCAGTGTTCAACCCCTGGGCTGTTTCCCTGTTGTGTTTGCATGTTCGCCCTGTACCTTTGTCTGTAGTAAAAGATGATAAATATTAGAACATATTTGATTACATTTAATCAGACATCCAAAAGGAGTCTAACTTGTTAAATCCCATCACTACACGTATCTAATCTTCTGATTCTCTCTGTATTTTCAGCTGAATATGAATTCTGCCCCAACATTCCTCCATTTCCCATCCAAAGGAAAACCTCGAAGGCCTGATACGTATGAGCTCCAGGTCCGAGGCTTCGCGGCTGAGCAGCTGGCTAGATGGGTGGCAGACAGAACTGATGTACAAGTAAGTGTCAAACGTTTCAATGAGATCAGTGAAGATGTTTGCAATAAAATGAATTCAGACTTCTAATTAAGGCAAACAAACACATTCAAACACGGGCATGGTGAGAGCCTCTGGAGTCTACTCTCATGTTTGTGTGTTTCAGATCCGTGTCATTCGTCCTCCCAACTATGCAGGGCCTCTCCTGCTGGGATTCCTTCTGGCTGTGATTGGTGGACTTGCATATCTACGAAGACACAATTTAGAGTTTCTCTTCAACACAAATGTCTGGGCCTTCTCCGCACTGGTAAAAACTACCATCATATACACACACATGCTGAAATGCTTATTTGCTTTTTCTCTGGTGATCCAAGTTCAGAAAAAAAAGATCAAAATCTTCTGTCGTCCATCTCCACACCATGTCCAAACGCACGTCAGATAGCCTTATAGTGTTGTGAAATGTGACGGTATACATGGGTGTGCACATTATCTGTGGCTCAATACAAGTCACACCACAAACGAGACAGAAACAAAGTAGATCTGCTGTAGCAGGTGTAGCTCTCCTGTGGGCGCTTTCCTCCAGTTACTGTAAGAACTGTATTCTACATTAGTGTGCAGAAGTCTTGACTTTGTTTTGCTTCCATAAAGCCAGACTTTCAGTTCTCCGAGCTGTCTTTTGTTTCAGGGTTTCTTTAGACACTGGCTGCTTTTTCAATCGTTTTTGGTTCAGTACTTGTACCTGACAGTTTTCAGAGGACTTAACACTGGCTTATGTATAAAAAAAAGGCATCTAGCTCAAAAGATTAACCTTTGTTGTGTCTACACAGACGAATGATCCAATAATCCCGGCACTTTGCTGCTACCAGCCTGTTGCAATAATACATTTCCCCCAAAAGATGACTCCCAAAGAGCTATTAGCCAAACGCTTGGATATGTCAGCATCTTTTTCTAATTTCGTAGAACAAAATAATATTGTAAAAGTATACATTCATTACAATGACATAGGAGCAGGCACCGGTTTGTGGAAGGTGACGTGTTAAATACAGTGGCCAAGCTGTCATTGTATTTTACAGTGGGTGGAGGAATTTTGCCCCACCACAATCACATGACACCGCTTCCTTTTGGTGTGAAGGAGAGCCTGTTTGAGTTGGGTGACACTGCAACAAGAAGCCGGAGTCAGAAACAGATTTTTCCTTGTCTGTCCGGGCGCCCCGAGCGGAGCGATCAGCACTATTTTATCCAATAAAATCATCGTTCTCTTCCCAATCACATGCAGACGCTCTACATGCCAGTCAAGTCACAAACGTGTTTCTTAGTGACGCACGGACAGGAATCCAATCAGCACGATGTGGGGAGGACATGACTGTGTTTCAATAAGAAACCTGTTTGTGGAGGGATGTGCATGTGGTGCCTGTAACTGTGAACTGCTTAGTTTTAGGTGGGAAAATAGAGACTGTGATTTCATTCAGTAGTGTTGGTTGCATGTCGTGTTCTGCTCTGACAGCTGATTGTGTGCCTCTGCAGTGTGAACATGGACCGTGAGTTTTAACATAAAACTCACTGTTGCAGCCAGCGACAGCACAAACTCGACCCTCCAGGCCTCCACGGTGCAGGTTTATACATGTAGTGTTTCAGGTCCAACAAGAAATACAAACATGCAAGTCACAACAATCTAAAGAGCCTAGAAATGTTAAAGAAAGAGACGGAGCTTCAACCATTCGAGTAATTCAAGCAGTTGTTTAACACAGTGTGCTTCACTGACACGTGTGACTAAACACAGACCTGTAATACAAACGTATTTAGGAGCAGCATGTGAGTAAAAAGTCTGACATTAAGCAAACACAGTCTCTAGTTTTTCAATAAAAAGGGCAAAATAATTTCCAGGCACTGGGTATCATTAAAATTGTGACAGATGATTTTCATGACAGAGAACTGAACAAAATGCAGCTAATGTGCGAAGAAGGGCTTGATGTGTCCTGAAGATCGCTCAAAGAGATCGCTCAAAGAGATTGCTCAAAGAGATCACAAAAAGAGATCGCTCAAAGAGATCGCACAAAGAGATCGCACAAAGAGATCGCTCAAAGAGATCGCTCAAAGAGATCGCACAAAGAGATCGCACAAAGAGATCGCACAAAGAGATCGCTCAAAGAGATCGCACAAAGAGATCGCTCAAAGAGATCGCTCAAAGAGATCACAAAAAGAGATCGCACAAAGAGATCGCACAAAGAGATCGCTCAAAGAGATCGCTCAAAGAGATCGCACAAAGAGATCGCTCAAAGAGATCGCTCAAAGAGATCGCACAAAGAGATCGCTCAAAGAGATCGCTCAAAGAGATCGCTCAAAGAGATCACAAAAAGAGATCGCACAAAGAGATCGCACAAAGAGATCGCTCAAAGAGATCGCTCAAAGAGATCGCTCAAAGAGATCGCTCAAAGAGATCGCACAAAGAGATCGCTCAAAGAGATCACAAAAAGAGATCGCTCAAAGAGATCACAAAAAGAGATCGCTCAAAGAGATCGCTCAAAGAGATCGCTCAAAGAGATCGCTCAAAGAGATCGCTCAAAGAGATCGCACAAAGAGATCGCTCAAAGAGATCGCTCAAAGAGATCGCACTGTGTTTAAAAGTAAAGGTGGTCATACCAAATATTGGCTTTCAGACTCGTTAGAATATGTAACTGTACTATATACTGCATGACTTTGTGTTTACAATTCCATTTCAATATTCAATATTCTGGTTTTGTTAGCAAAAGATAAAGAAATGGCGGCGCTCAAGACTTTTGCACAGTACTATACATGCATGTGATTCAGTGTAACTGGTGCAGTACATCGGATGAGCTGGGAAGGACCAACTGTCAGTTTAATTCTGTACGTTTGATATATAATGATCATAAAACAAACTCTTTCTCCATAGATTTTGGAAACACTTACCTGGAATAATCTGGAGACGGTGGAAACAACCGGAGAGCTGTTTCCTTTTTGTTTTTTTTGTGATAAAATGTGTGAACAAGTGAACCTCTTACAGTCAAATGAGATGTTTTTGTTCACGTAAAACACCCAACAGCTCCTACGTCTTTGTGTTTTACGCATCTGATTTGTGTTTCAGTGCTTTGTCCTGGTCATGACCTCAGGCCAGATGTGGAACCACATCAGAGGACCACCTTATGCTCACAAAAACCCCAGCACAGGACAAGTTGTAAGACACACATACACTTCACTCATGTCACTAATATAACATGTTGGCTCCAACAGAGTTACTACAACTATTTAACAACGCACTTAACTGACATGTGTCGCTGTGAGCTGACTGAAGTGGTCAGGAGATGACATCATCATGACCATGAATGTCATGCAGGTTACCGTGCTGAATGATTGGACGACACGTCTTTAATGACTCGCGCTGAATTTATTTTGGATTTTCTTTATTCCACACATGGCCTCACACATATAGACTAGTCAGTAGAAATAAATAAAGGAAGTATAAAGTTGTAGTGAATAATGATCACTAACGAGAAACGAATCCGTCTTAAAAGATTAAAAGTTGTGATCCTGTGTGGAGAAAATCCCAAATAAACTCATATTTGTTAGAGAGCACGCAGTGATGGGTTAATAAAGGTGTGCGCTGGTCACCCTGACACTCATGGCCACATTTACTGCATGTAATCTTTTGACCAGTCTAAGATGTGACTGTGTGTTTTCAGAGTTACATCCACGGCAGCAGTCAGGCACAGTTCGTGGCAGAGACGCACATCGTCCTCCTCTTCAGTATCCTTCAGCTTTCTGCAGATGAACACTTGTGTGGCCGTGTCCACTAAACACACACACTCTGTCAGCTCAACAACCTTCCATGGATAACAACGGCTTCCCTCTGCACCAAACACATGATCTCCTTTTTAACATATTGGGCCATTTTTAAAAAATTCTGTTTTCTGCCACTTGTGCGGGGCCGGGTCACGCAGGCGGCAGCCTAAGCTGTCAGTCCAAGACCTCCCTCTCACAGCCACCTCCTGCAGCTTCTCCAGGGCCACACTGAGGTGTTCCCAGGCCAGATCTCGGGCATGTCCTGGGTCTGCCCCGGGGCCTCCCTTTGGTGGGACACAGGGGATTTCAGCCATGTCTCTTAGTTGTCTAACTTATGCATGTTTGACAGAATCACAGGCTGTGATCAGCACACCTGTCTCCACTGTTGAAATAACTTCACGGCCCACAGTGTAGCTGTGACACGAAGCACCTTTGTAGCTTTCTCATGTTTCTCAGTTTGATGTGCGACATTATTCTGAATTAGCACATCAAACTGTAAACACCACCTGTGTTATTCCAAAATCCAATACAGACACTTTTTGCCTCAAAAGTTTACACACAGGAAAAAGTGAAAGTTTGCTAGCAGCTCTTTCTTCTCAAGCACCATTCGATTTTATTAAAAGTGTTGGTTTACAGCCATTTTCAAATCTGTCCGGAGGGATTCAGCCACGTTCAGATCTGGGCTCCTGCTCTGCTGCTCGAGAGTATTTTACAGAGTGGTCCTGAACCCACTCCTTGTCCTATTGGAAGCTCAGCCTACCCCAGTCGGAGGTCCAGAGCGCTCTGGAGTTGGCTATCATCATCGTGTCTGTAGATGCATCTTTCCTCGACCCTGACTGTCTCCCAGTTTCTGTTGCTAAAGTTTATCCCCACACTGTGATGCTGCCACCACCAGGCTCCATTGTAGGGATGGCACCGTCCAGGCGGTGCCCGTTTTCCTCCAGACATGACCTTTGGGATTCAGGCCAGGACTTCAGGCTCTGTTTAATCAGAGAACTATGTTCCTGGTCTGAGAGTCTTTCTGGTGGCTTTGGTCCAACTCCTGACAGGTTGTCCTGTGCCTTTCACCCAGGGGTGTCGCTACTAAGACCCTTCTGTCCCGATCAGTCAGCTTGGCCGGGCAGCCAGCTGTAGGAAGAGTCCTTGTGGTTCCAGGTTCTTCCATTTACTGATGATGGAGAAAACGTCGCTCATTAAGACCTTCAGTGCTGTAGAAATGTTTCTGTACACTCACCCAGAGCTAAGCCTCACTACTGTCTACAGACCACTGCTTGGACTTGGTGCATGTCAGAGTGTGTGCCTTTACCACAGCTGGGCCTCAGTCACATAGTAAAGCAGCAGAAACAGGACACGCTGCTTAACTTCGACTTTCATGCCAAATAAATATTTTTGTACATGTGATAGTTTTGGGTTTTTAATTTTGCATAAATTTGCAAGAATTTCCAGCAGACTTTCTTCACTTGGTCGTTTTGGGCCACTGTGTGCAGAAGCTTTTTCAGGGATGAGCTCTGTGTGCAGCAGTGCTGTGTCAGCTGCAGGAAGCCAAGATGCAGCACAATGATTCCATTAAATGTTAGTGGTGATTCATATCTGAGTATATTTTTTAAATTGATTACATTTTTCCCCTGGAGGTACACAGAGAACAGCTGGGCCCTGTCCCAGTGGCTCAGGCCTTTGTTCCTGCTCCATTTCCTGGCAGAGTCTTGGTTCTCGTAGCCTTGTCTGTGTTTATTTCTGGGGTGAATGGTGGTAATAAGGTAAAAGCTTGGCTGTGAGTAGATGGATGCTATGAACTCGTTCAACCCTTGACCCAGCTGTCAGATGCGGCTGTTACCATGGGAATAGTTCTACTGTGTGAAGCTGCTACTTCAGACATGGATATTGGAAAGAGAAAGAGTACGTGTACACACACACACACAGATTGTGTCTTCGGGTTGTCTAAGATCATTTTCCAACAGAGAGCAACAAGAACATCTCAGTTGTACGTGCATTCCTGTGTATGATCCAAGTTCTTCTGACCTCAGAGCATCTGTGTACGAATATAGAAAACACAAACACTCCACAGTTTCCAGATAATAACTTTGTCTAACCCAACCTTCTCTAAACCAGTCAGTAAATCATCGTCCCTGAGTTTGTTTACTTGTCTGCATCATGCATAAGGAGGTATAATCGCAGAACCCTGCGTGTCAGTTATGTGTGTTGCAGGTATCGGTCTAGTTATGCTGTTCTTCAGTTGGTTGCTGTCGATCTTCAGAGCCAAGTACCATGGATATCCATACAGGTGTGAACATGTTAATGTTGGATTCTCCTGTTTAATCGACTGCGACCGGCTCAGATGGTGCTTTGTGTCGTATGGACTGAAAGTTGTCTCGTCTCTGTTGCAGCTTCCTGATGAGTTAGTGCTGATCAGCTCCTCCAGAGTCAGAGCAAGTATAAGTCGGAGGACAGACGTGCTGCAGGGTGCTGTCCACAGCATCTTTGATGAAAAACTGTTTGCCAAGCCATGATTGTCCTCTGATCTGTTTAATAAAGTCAGTACATCATATACATACGGTGCCTTTTACAATATCACAAGTGGTTCCTTTACAACAACAGAGCTCTGATCGCTGCTGTGCAACATGAACAGTCGTGTACCAAAAGGTGTCTTCTTGGTCTGAACTTGGGCCAAATTGTTTGATTTGTGATTCATTTCTAACCTGCAGACTGTGTTTTTGTCTTAAAGTGCAGACATGAGTCAGGACTGTTTAGTTCTTGTTGCTGAGACCTCAGCAGACATTAGTCTGTTGTTGCTGTGACTCTTAGGATCCAGCAGCAGTACTCTGTGTGCTATTTGTACTAAAAAGGTTTTGTTCAAACATCAGTTGAGACATATATGGATCTGTTGGTGCACTTACACGTTTCTTTTTTATGTACAAATGCTTCCCTCCTTTAGTAATACTCTGCTTGGTTTTTACTGAGTTTGTACACTTGTGTTGCAGTTAGGCAAACAGTCAACAGAGAGCATAGTTTTGATTTTAAACCTACATTTAAATTTAAATGTGATATTTGATTTATTTGCCGGAGTAACTGTTAAAGTTAGCTCTGTTTCTGGAACAGAAACGCTTCCTGTGTTTGGGGTTAACAAACTAAACCTGTTGTCGGCATCACGGCCCTCACATGTAAAATATGATCTGTAGAAACAAAAGTTACTTTCATTACATGGCTCAGTAAAATCCCATAATCAGTAATCATTGGTGTCTTATTATTGTGATCACGGCCCTTTTGTTTTTAAATGGAAAATGTCAGATTGATGAAAATATGTTTGTACTTTGTTGTCAAGCTAACTGTTCATACTTCTTTCCAAATGGGCCTTATCTGCAGAGCATGATGGGACGCATGTGTCTTCATGTGTGTGTACATGAGGACTGGGAGAAGGTTGCATTTTGTGTGTGGTGTTTTAAATGTGTGTTATCAAGTTCAACAAAGAGGGAATATTTGATCAGAGCTGACTGTTGCTGATATTAAAGTGTCGTAACTGAGGATCAGTGTGTGTCATAGACACTTTGTGTGTGTGTGCGTGTGTGTGCGTGGTCATCAGACTTTACTGAAACTACCTGAGTCAGTCTGAAAGTGTTACTGGTTTAGTTTCTCAGACATGGATTAAGAGGCACATTTCTGCTGCAGTCAAACGTAACACATGATTTCTGGTATTTTTACTGTATAATTCCACATATCGCTTCAGAAAACAGATGTCAGTGTGACACTTTAATATTTTCATAGTTATATCAATAAGGCGCCTACACAGAGAAACCTTATGAACACTATCTCGGTTGGCTGCTCCCTCTAACCATATCATACATTATTAGTACTGTATGCTGCTCAGTAACATTCAACATTTATTATTTACCATTTCCAGTTCTGTAATTTTTAGTTAAAATAAATAATAAAAAGTCTTAATAAAAATCTAATCAGCTATGACAGTTAAGTGGACAAAGTATAACAAAAGGTCCAGTTGGGGAAATAAATCTTGTTTCTTGGCCTTTACACAGTAATTGCTACAGTGCTGAACAGGACAGACAAAATACAAAAAACATTAATAATTAATTAATATTATGGAGTTAATATTATTTTATAAAAGCTTTTTTCACCCTTCGGGTCAGATTATGAGCGACTATAGAGAGACTGTAGTATATTTTTATTTCGTAAGTCTTACGTGTTATTTTAACGTTTGCCTGCAGGAGGCGGTAATACTGAACTACACTAAAAACAGAAGAAGAAGAACGAACCCGGAAAATATTGCAAGATGGCGGAATCGGAGAACAGCAACAGTGTTAGACAGCCATTAAATGTGGACGCAGAACCGCTTAAATTATCAGAGTTGTTAGATCGTGGTTGGAAAATATTCGAGGAGGTCGACAGCACAAACGAGCCTCTTGGCTCAAACAGTATTCAGGTGAAAGTTAAGCGCGGGGTTCAAATGTTAGAGGAAGCCTCCCGGATGGTCGCTCAGCTCGACTTGTTTAGTCGCAACGAAGAGCTCGAGGAGATCGCCACGGCAGACCTGAAGTACCTGCTGCTGCCCGCTTTGTTAGGAGCTCTGACCATGAAGCAGACCACCCGGGACAAACGGTTGGAAATAGTCCAGACGGCCCGCGCTTACTTTATGGATTTTTTAAGGAGATGTGACGAGTATAAGGTGTCACCGTTTAAACTGCCAGACTCCACGGGTGAAAAAGCACGGCCTGACGGAGGGTCAGAAGATGGAAACGCTAAAGCTAATGTAAGTACCTAACTAAGAGCAAGTAAATAGCAAATGAGCTAACCCTCCGGCTGTGTTCATAAACACTACCCACTCAGCTTGGTCGTGGTCAGAACTGGTCAGCAGCAGATGGGTGGGTTTGTTTCTCACTAACATCCGTTGTTGTCATGAGCGTTTCCTGTATCCTCAGTGGGTTTTCGTGTAGAATTGAAAGTACACTCTGGGATAAATAATTGATTATTAAGCGTTTATTATTTTTGTGCTGGGATTCTGTTCATCTGGACGTTTTCAGTGGGAGAAACGTTTCGTCATCATCCAGGTGACGTCTTCAGTCTCAGCTGACTGCAGGTTTCAACCTTACATTTGCATAATGACCCACCGGAGTGGGTTTAGAAAAAAGTCCCGCTCAGTGTATCAGTTAGATCACATCATCCCAATTTCGAAATGCAAAAGCATTTTTAATCAAATAATTACAGCCTCGTTTAATTTAAGCACCACTGCAGCTGATTGTATATCAGTGATTAAGTTTCAGTGATTTTTATGCGTCGTTACTTTGTGTGAATCCGGGAACATCCTTCATTGGTAGCTTTCAGAGGACTGATCTCCACAGGACAAAGTGTGCTTCAGTCTATGATTGTGCCAACCAAAGCCAGTTTTCTTCTGAGGAGTTCTCTCCTCTCTGTGTGGAGTTTGCATGTTCTCCCCTGGTTTGTGTGGGTTCTCTCCGGGTACTCCAGCTGAACACTGGGTCAGGTGGCTACTTTGAAGAGTCAGAGGTTTAGGATATATTTTGGTCTATAAACTGATTCCATGATTGCTTTTTTAACTCCAGGTGCTTATTTGTACCATGGTTTAATTTCAGAGTGCAATGAGACATCAAACTGCATCATTCTCAATAGAAAACTGCAAAATTGTGGTGTTTTCAAACTTTTGACCTGTAGTGTATTTCAAAGTGTAAAGACTGTCTCCAGGTGGAAACCAGACGGACCAGATTGTTCTGTAAATATATTTATATTTTCACACATTTTTGACGTTTACAAGTTCTATTTGCATTTCAAGCCACACTGAACACTATGGTGAGAGAGGAGAAATGTTTCTTTGTTTTTAGTTTGTCTACAAAATTGACATTAAAGAAAAGCTGTTGGAGTGAAATCCTCGAGCTGCTGTTCACTTCATGTTAGCGACCAATGAGTTGTGAAGTAAACAACAATTGAACTGATTGGATCAGCCATAAACTGTGTTGTTGGTCTTTGATCTAAATCACTGGTACATCCCTAATCACCTGTGCCTTTGTTTCTGAATGAACTAACACAGCACATTGAACACCTTTACTTTGAACAAGCTGCAGTGTTCATATAACAACAGGTTCTTTCTGTTAACTGCACTGTTAATGAAGGCTGTAAGTCTGGGTTTATTTATGTCACATAAGTCAGTCACAGAAAAGTGTCCGATGGGAACATGTCACCAAGCTCCACAGATTTAAGTCACACAACCAGAAAGTGATGCTTTCTTTAGTTGTTTACATGAAAGCTTCTAAATAACAGAGTTCACCTGTGTGTGATTTGGAGGATGTGTCAATAATGAATCGGTGACGTGTGCTTTTTGTTTCAGTCTTTCCCCGGCCCGACCAACCTGGTTGCTATGGCAGCACAGAGACAAGCTAAAATTGAGCGGTACCGTCAGAAGAAGGAGCTTGAGGCCAAACTGTCTGATGTTCGGAGAGCTGTGGAGAGCGGACAAGCTGATGATGAAGTCACCAGAGATTTTTACCTCCTGAATGTCCGAAGATGGGTCGCTGTGTGTTTGGAGGACATAGAGAGCATTGACCAAGAGGTGGAGATACTCAAAAAGATGGATATGTTTAAGGAGAATGCTCCCAAGCAACCCACTCACCCACCCAGGCCCCCCATGAAACCCTTCATCCTCACCAAGGATGCTGTGCAGGTGAGCTGGTTTGTTGTTGTACGACTGATTAAGGTGCATGCAGTCACAAGGTTGCACGTGCAGCCTGGACTCTCTTAATCAGCCTTTATTGTAATTTGCTAAAGTGGTCTGCTCGTTAGTCATCTGTGAGGATGATGCATCACACAGCTTCAGTGATGTTCAGGGTCTGGGGAGGCCAGTCCATGTCTCATACTGTTGTAACAGTGTCAGCGTGATACGGTTCTTTTTCCCAGTAATGACCCAACACGGATCAAAGCAAAGCTCCAACATGCACAAACATTTGACCTCACAACATGTAATGAATTGGCACAAATGTCTTTGATATGCTGCTTAGTGATGGTGTTCGTGAGAACGCCGTGAGAATCAATAAGTAATACTGATAATGGGATCACTGAATTCTTATCAGTTCCCGACTCCATGTGACTGTAATCCACTGTGACACGTCTCAGTCCATCTGCCCCCTGTTCATGTTTCATTGCTGCACTGACAACATTATTGATGAGCAATAAGAAATAACCAAGAGTTCAGAATGGTCATTTTTCATTGGCCTGTGGAACGTTATGTTCATGCAGTTTTATTAATATGATGCAGTGCTCCCTCGCTATAACGCGCTTCACCTGTGGCGGTCTCACTGTTTCACAGATTTTTTTTTTTTTGTGTGTGTGAAATTTCTTTTTCTTTTTGAAACGGCGTATTGTGTCCTGCGTCCTGATTGGCTACGTTCAGCTTGTCACATTTACATAAATCTTCGATCACTAGCAGCGTGACTCTGAAGTGCTGGACTGTATGTTTGTAAGTTTTCTCCCCAACAAACAACAGTGTCGATGAAACGTCGTCACCTGCGGGTTCCTTTGGTTTCATTCTGTAATGCTGGACTGATTTTGAACTTTCAGAGCTTAAACGAGAGAAAAGTGTGAAAATGTTCCTGCCTGTCTGAGAAACGAGTATAAAGTGTGTAGTGAGGGCTTTACAGCCTTAAAGCATCTATAGTAATTGTAAAAGATAAAGTTGGCTACTTTGCGGATTTCACTTATCGCAGGTTATTTTTAGAACGTAACTCCCGCGATACGCGAGGCCGCTGTGTTTCATTTCACTAATGTTACAAATCCTTGGAGACAGGCTGGTAGACCTCAGCCTGCTCTGTGGAGGAATCACAGCAACAAGGTGGGACGGCTGCCACCAGCATTCAGCAAGCTACCGAATTTAAACATGGTATCAAACTACGATAACAGTTCATCTGTCTGTTTTATGTAGCATCTGAAGCTTTACTGTAAAAGTTTGAATTAGGCCTTCTGTTTGGATCAGGCGTGTCAAACTCACGGCGCAGTTATGTCACAGGTCTGTCAGTATGTGGGACTGAATCTTCAGCCCTGCTGAGGATCCATGCAGGCATGGATGCTCTTTATTTTGATGGACACACCATGCAGCCAATTACACGCAGAGACTGGGATCATACCATTAGTGAAAGAAGGAAGGGGGGCATTGTGAAGACAGCAGGTGTAGTGGTGCAGGCCAGGTGGACAGAGAGACGGGGAGATGGATTTAAACGGTGACGGGATCAAGTGAAAATGCAAAATGAGCAGCACCTGGCTGCATTTCAGTGACGCTGCAAAGCTGAGTGCAGAATGTGTAAAATTAGGAGCTGAAATGATCCCGTTTTTATTTTTGAGCCATTTTTTCACTGCGGAGGACAAAAAGGTCTCAAACTTGTCCAGGCCTTAAACCTCACCTGTTCTCCCCAGTGGAAGTCAATCTATAAAGATGAGGCTGAATACAAACTTGTTACAGTTCAGTGTTGAACATTACATCAAACAGAAATGTGTGCATGTACTACACCGACTCAGTGTCGCAATGAGTCTCACAGGTTATTTATCATTCCTGTGGTGCTGATCACCACAAACAAGCAGAACGTTTCAGTGTTTCCTACTGATAAAAACCCTCCTTTATGGCCACTCACACTACACAGAGTCATGACGCATTAGACCAGGGGTGGCCAACCCGCGGCTCTCGAGCCGCATGCGGCTCTTTGCCTGGTTTCATGCGGCTCTTACGTTCATATCAAAGTTTGTGTTTTGATTTTTTTTATGTTGTTGTTTTAAAATGTGCGCGTTCGCTTCGCTTGAGTTCAATACGGTATTTTCATCAAATGCGCATGTGTGTGAGATGAAAATACCGCAAAGTTTCCCAGTAGGAGCAAGTTCGCCCTTAAAATGGCAGGAAAAAAATGCACAGCAAAAAGAAAATATGAAGATGAACACAGGACGTTTTTAACAGAGTGGGAGAGTTTATATTTTTTTGTTGAACGCAATGGTAAGCCATTCTGCCTTATATGTCAGACGTCATTAGCGCATTTCAAAGCTTCAAATCTTCAGCGCCACTTCAGCTCACTCCATGCTAACATCGACCAGGAATTTCCAAAAGGGACTGAACTTCGCAAGCACGAGTTGGCCACTTTGAAAAGTCAGGCAGAAAAGCAGATACAGTTTTTCCAAAAATTTACGAAGCGGTCAGAGACCATAACGCTCGCATCCTATCAGCTGGCTTGGAACATTGCACGGGCTAAAAAGCCATACGATGAAGGGGAGTTCGTTAAAAAATGCCTCAGTGACGTTGTTGAAATCTTGTCTCCTGAAAACGACAAATTAAAACGCGTGGTATCAGACGTCCAACTGTCCCGCCACACTGTTGAACACAGAATATCGGACATTAACACGGCTATTGAAACACAGTTGCACTCTGACCTTCAAGCATGTGAGTATTTTAGTGTCGCATTGGATGAGAGTTGTGATATACAAGACAAGCCTCAGTTGGCAATATTTGCACGGTCTGTTTCAGACGATTGTGTGATCAAAGAAGAACTCCTGGATATTGTGCCATTAAAAGACAGAACCCGTGGCATAGATGTGAAAGAAACCATGATGGCTGCATTTGAAAAAGCAAATCTGCCCATAACGAAATTAACTGCAATAGCCACGGATGGAGCACCAGCCATGATGGGATCTGTGAACGGGCTTGTGGGGCTGTGCAAAGCTGACCGCACTATTCCTGACTTTTGGATCATCCACTGCATCATCCACATGGAGCAACTCGTGTCTAAATCATTGAATTTAGATAACGTCGTGAAGCCTGTGATGGAAATCGTCAACTATATCCGCACACATGCGCTTAACCACAGGCAATTCAAGAATCTCATCGCTGAGCTGGACCAAGGGCTTCCAGGTGACCTGCCGCTGCACTGCACTGTGAGGTGGCTGTCAAAAGGCCGGGTACTCTCTCGCTTCTTTGAGCTTTTGGATGCCGTGAAACTGTTTATGGAAAAGAAGGACAAGGACTATCCCGAGCTCTCGGACCTCAAGTGGATTATGGATCTGGCCTTTTTGGTCGACATGCTGTGTCACTTGGACAGACTGAACCTGACCCTGCAGGGTAAGTTAAAAATGCTCCCTGACCTGGTGCAAAGTGTGTTTGCGTTTGTCAACAAACTGAAGCTGTTCAAGACACATATTCAAAAGGGAGATTTAACGCATTTTCCCACTCTGCTAAAAGCCAGCGGGCAAGTCACCAGCGCTGCCCTGAGTAAGCAAAGAGCCAGATATGCAACGCTGATTGAAAACTTGCACGAAAGCTTCGTGACCCGGTTCCATGATCTACAATTGAAAAGGCCACAGATTACGTTCCTCGTCGACCCATTTAATGCAGAGACCGGCTGTTTGAAAGTCCCGCTAGTCACAGATGAAGCTGCGGCTGAGTTGGAGATGATCGATCTTTGTGAAGAGGACCAATTGAAACCTGCTTTAAGGGAAGGGACCATTGAGTTCTGGAAAAGTGTGCCAATGGAAAAATACCCCAATGTCAAACGGGCTGCGCTTAAGATACTGTCAATGTTTGGGTCAACATACGTCTGCGAGTCTGTGTTTTCTACCCTAAAACATGTGAAATCAAAGCATCGATCTGTTCTGACTGACACACATGTGAAAGAATTGCTTCGAGTGACAACAACGGAATACAAGCCAGATTTAAAGAGGATTGTTCAAGGCAAGGAATGCCAGAAGTCCCACTAAACAACATGCATTATAAAGTATTTTTGTTTGTGGACTTGGTTGAAGTGTGTGTGTGTGTGTGTGTGTGTGTGTGTGTGTGTGTGTGTGTGTGTGTGTGTGTGTGTGTGTGTGTGTGTGTGTGTGTGTGTGTGTGTGTGTGTGTGTGAGAGAGAAAACAGTAAAAAAAAAAAAAAGTGGCTCTTGGTCTCTGACTGGTTGGCCACCCCTGCATTAGACGATTAAATGACATAGTTTTCTATAGAAAGTTATGTTTTTTTACAGCTGCAGTTAAAAAAAACAGAAATCTGGAATCGACCACGAAAAGCATAAAAGTGTTAATATCTGAAGTCGGCTGTGATATGTGGATCCACTGACTCATCACAGTGTCAGCAGACTGAACCGAAAACATTCAACCAAATACTGGAAATTTAATTTCAGTCTGCTTAAAAATAAGAATTATTGTCATAAATGTAGCTGCTAGTCCCAGAGCTCAGTGCCTCTGAACACTGACATTTACACTGGAAGCGGATGAAACATTGGTTGGGTTACAATTTTTAACAGAGCTCAACTGAATAGCTGGAAACGCTGATTAGCTGAAGTTTTCAGCAAGTGCTGTACTTGAAATCTGATGAGTGATCAAAAACGTAACAAATGTCACTCTGCTCTTTGTACTTGAACATCACGCCACTCAAAAACATAAAACTGAAGGTACATTTTTGAATGTCTTCATTTAACAAGCTCATATCAGATCAGTTATTGTTTAAAAAATCTGAGTCACTTTGTTCCGATTTGCTTGAACGTGGATCGATGTCTTTAAATCCATGTGTTCACTTTGCACACAGGCTAAGGTGTTCGGGGCCGGTTATCCCAGTCTTCCTACCATGACAGTTGATGACTGGTATGAGCAGCACAAGAAACGCGGCGTCCTGCCTGACCAGGGTGTACCCAGGAAGCCCACTGCGGAGGATCACGGGGATCCGAGCGAGACGGACGAAGAAGAAAAAGAGAAGAAGGTTGAAAACGATGACGACGAATCTCTGCTAAAGGCCAGAAACTGGGATGACTGGAAAGACACTCACCGCAGAGGTTATGGGAACCGCCAGAATATGGGCTAGCTCATGTGTTCAACCGGGCTTGTCTCTCGCTTCATTTCTATACTAAATGAAGAAAAACACCACCGCATCAATAAATATGTACATTCAATACTTTGTCTGCAGGTTAGTTGGTCTGGAGATGAACACTACTGCTGATTAACTCATGTTACAACCGTTCTGTTGATTGGATCACATTCTCCTATGTACCGTCGTGGTTTCCATTTACAATAAAAAAATAAATAATTCGGCTGGAAGCTTGAAACCATCGTGCTTATCCCTGTTGTTATGTCATGGGGAGTGTGACTCCTCGTTTCCCCGAGGCTTAGGAATGACCTATCAAACAGCTCTGAAAGAGTTCGTGATCTCTGACACTTCACTGTCTCTGGTCTGCCTGTGACCTGGAATGTCTCCGTGCATCAGCTGCTCAGTTCCCACAGCTGCGTACTGGAAGCGTTTTGCTCACACACTGATTTGAAGATGATGGCTGGTCTCTGTTTGATTTTATATATAAAGACAGCAATAACAACCTTGTCCTACAACATCACGACATATTACACTGGTTCAAATCTGTTTAACAAAAGCTATGTCCATGCTTACTGCTCCCACGGGAATGAAAAATAATAATAATGATAAATGGCCTGCATTTGTATAGCACTTTACTCAGTCCCTAAGGACCCCAAAGCTCTTTACACTACATTCAGTCATTCACACACTGGTGATGGTAAGCTACATTGTAGCCACAGCTGCCCTGGGGCGCACTGACATTATTTATAAAGCACACTTAAAAACCAAGGGTATGCCAAGGTGCTTAATGAGTAACAGAGAGAATAGGAGGAGGATAATAGAAATAGGACCAAAGTAAGTAGGTATGCAAGCAGGTAGCTGTCACTGATACATAGGAAAGCAGCAGATACAGAACAAACAAGGAATTAAATGAGCATAAAAGTGCATGATATAAAATCATAAGTGAAGTGTTAACTAGAGGGAAAGGCAAGATTGGATAAGTGGGTTTTTAGTCGTGATTTAAACGGTGCTACAGATGCGCGGATATCAAGAGGACCGGGGCAGCCAGAGCAAACGGTCACCCCGAGACTTCGGCCGACATCTGGGTTGGTCAGTAAAAAACAGGTCGCAGCCAGGTGGGGCTGACGACACTCACTGATATCCTCCATGTGCGTTTTTTGCGGTTGGTGTTGATACAGCGGCAAGGAGAAAAACAGCAGCAGCGGTCTTAATGAAGCGACCGCTGCTGCCCGTTTCTGGGTTATACGAGCATTTTCAAACAATCTGAAGTCCACCGGATGTTCGGATCGTTTTCTCTCTTACATAAATGGCTGTGCACGAATCGCCTGACGCACAGATCACGTGAGTCTCCCAGACTCCCACAAACGTAAGCCAGCATCTCCCTCTGTGTCTCTGGGCTGTACTGGAATCTCATCACCATGGCGGTAAAGACACGACTGCACACGCGGCACAGCTGCGGTGTCCGGGGCGCAGTGCGCAGATACAGAAACCGAGATGTGCACGAGATGTGTCGCGCGACACTGCAACCATAGCGGGGCTATATCAGTGCCATTTCTTAAATGTGTAAAATCTGTAACATAATGTTTGGAGTTTAGTCTGTTACTGTTGCTATTTTTACCATTTCTTCTTGGAGCAACTGTAACCCACATTATTTCCTTAGGGATTAATAAAGTATTCTGATTCTGATTGTTTCAGGATGACCTGCCATCATCCAATCACACATCTGCTTACCTCCATCTGTTGCTCGTTTCTCCTCGTCTTCTTTTCTCTTTTTTCTAAACTGAGCACCTGATGGCTTTGAACTTTTCTTGTCCATCTTGGTTTTAATTTTGCACTCCAGTATGAACAATCATCCCCCAACTCGAGGATCACCACAACATGATCTAACAGACCTACACCTTAGTTCACAGATTCACTTTGTTTATTCCTGGGATTTCACACAACCCAGGATTCAAATCATGAATACATAATGGGCTTGGATTTACAACATTATGAATGAAATGTGCTCTACTTGGAAGCAGCAGGTCTTCCTCCCCTTTCGACGGGTTGTGTGTGAGACTTTAAATCATCAAATAAATATAAATTTTAAATTGTTATTGATCCTTTACCCCGAGTCCTAAAGTGTATATTTATTTTCTTACTCTTCTTATATATACTGTTGGTTTACTTGCACTGCTGTAACTGGAGCCTCGTCGTCTCGTCTCTCTATATCCTGGACTGCATGTAGCGGAGATGACAATAAAGTTTACTTTGACTTCAGCAGCGAGCATGCGCACCGAGGGCTCTCGCGCTCACTTTTCGGGTATAGAATTTCGAAAAAGACATCGGTGCAAATTATAAGTCTGTATCATGATGTCTGGTGTTTTCGTGTTTGTTGTTTGTATTTATTTTCTTTTATTTTGCGAGTTGGTTATTAGACGCTGCCCCAGCCGGTCAGAGACTCCCCCGCCGCCCCGCCCTCTCCTCCCTGAGCCGCAAGCAGCAGGCGCACCTCGCAAACGGAGGGCGCCCTTACTCCCAGCAAATGGGCGATAGAAAACCGATCGGTGCCTGTGACATCCCCGCTATGCGCTGGCATGACGTCGGGCAGCATGAGTGCGAGTAAATGGGCGTAATGCCGCCCCCCACCACAATGCCGCCGCGGGCAAGCGCCCGTGTCGCCCTTATCAAAAACCGCTGCTGACATAATGTGGATCCGAAGGTCCACAATTGGCCTACCTGGGGTTGAAAGTCTCGATAAATGCAGAGCGTTTCGGCGGGTACACCGGCTTCCGCGAGTGTGCCGCTTATTTTGAGCGATGAAAAGATAATAAAATATAATTTTATTTTTATATTTCAATATCACAATAATCTTCCAATTTAGAACTACAAGTTAAAAAAGAACTAACATAAATAAATTACACTTCAGCTAAATACTTTAATTTATTTCCCCAAACCACGCGGAGCCGCAGCTTGCTGACCCCTGATCTAACGTAGGTGTTTTTGTTCAGTTATCCGTGAGACCGGGCAGCACGGTGGCGCAGTGATTAGCTCTCTTGTAGTGATGTGCGGATCGATCCTGAAATATCGATTCCTCCGATACCAATCATTTATGTTCTAGAATCGATTCTCACATTAAAATATCGATATTTTAGTAATTTAGAGTAAATTTGTAGTTTATCATTAACAGGAACACAGTGGAAAGAAACTATAACATTCGGATTGTCTACATTCAAAGGAACTACTTCCTCCTCCGCCTTTCATAGTTATGTGCGAAATACGGCTGTATAAATGTCTCGCAGCCCCTTGGCGCGCGCACTCACAACAATGGCTGAGCGTAATTGAAGTCATGTGCGGACGTATTTTACCTCCACACACAGCTGAGACGTGGTTTGCGATACATGTGGCAAAAAAGTGCTCCAAGAGTGAGGTGTTGTGGCCATACTAGGGAGACATTCAAAAGGGCTGTTGGAGGGGGGGTGTAAATAATTTTACAGGGTTTATTTATCGGATAAAATACGTTAAATGTCACCGTTATTATTGGCTGGCCCGGAAACAGCGGGGGTGTCCAAATTCAGAGGCTGCTTCCACCTGAGGACCCGCCCTTCGCGGTCTAAAGAAAGCCGGGTAGTACGTCACGAGCTCCCTCGGTGGAGTGAAACTCTGCCGTCTGCTCCTTGCTATCTAAAATATAACCGGGCACTGACGTAAACTCTCGACCGTCTCACACTTCTGTTTAACCACGTTTATTCAGCTGTGTGAAAACCCCGGAGGAACCCTTCCGAAGGATTAATAAAGTCAAATTTAATTTAATCAAATCTAATAACTTTAATCTCAGCCAAACCAATTTACTCACGAACAAATAAAACACCGAAAAAGCCAAACAATAACATTTTTAAGTTATCAAAGTGACTTGTATATCATGTTTAACCCGATTAGGGAAAGAGGGGGGGGGGTTTGAAGACGATGTGTCGGTCGGCTCAGATATTTGAAGTTTACACAGCTACATTCTCACCTGAAAATATGTTAAAAGTTTTTTTGCGACCCAAAAAGAGAAATAAGAGTAATATTAAAACTAAGTTGCTGCTGCCATTGTTGGAAACTGGAATTGGCTGGGCCACGCTATGAATTCTGCAATATGATTTTTCAATTTTGTTGTCCTAGAAAATCGGGCGAAATTCGGGAGAATGGTGGCTCCGGGAGATTTTCGGGAGGGGCACTGAAATTCGGTATTCTCTCGGAAAAATCGGGAGGGTTGGCATGTATGGTTGTGGCAATATCACTAACCTTGTCAAACACCTCAGAGTAAATCATATCACAGAATATGACGAGCATATGTTGAGGCGAACTGAAGAGGAGGAGAGAGTCAGGTGCTGCTAGGGCAAGACAGACGTCTCTCATGGAGTCCTTTAGTGCTGCAGGCAGGCAAAGTGTTCAAATAGCACAACTTCATTTTTTTAATTTCTATATGATGAACCCTACATTATTAAGTGATAAGAACAAATAATCTGATGTCCTGTAATCATTATGATGCTATAATTTGAGATACAATAAATAAAATAAGTTTTTGTACAAAGTATCGGTATCGGATCAGTATCGCCGATACCACCCTGAATATTACTTGGTATCGGATCGGAAAGAAAATCAGTGGTATCGCACATCACTACTCTCTTGTCTCACAGCAACGTGCTGAGTTCAACTGCACCACCTGATCGGGCCTGTGGGGGGTTTGCATGTTCGCCCCGTGTTTGCGTGGGTTCTCCCGCTTCCTCTCACAGTTTAAGGTCCATATGCAGTTAGTTAGCGGTGTTAGGTTAATCTAAATTGCCCATAGGTGTGAATGTGAATGGTTGTCTGTGTCGGGCTGGTGACCTGTCCAGGGTGTAAACCACGCCCCCTTTGCTTGACGCACAGATGTGTAAAATAACTAATCGTCGGTGATGAGCAGATGAAGCCTCATAAAGCCTTGAAGCTTTCCATTCAGTTGCTTCAAACAAAGGCTCATTTCTCGAGCTTCATGTGCGCACAAAGCCCCCTGCTGGTCAAAGTCTTTATTGTCGTTTAAATTGTCCGTGATTGCCTCTTGCAACAGTGTAGGCATGGAATGGAAATACAAACACCTTAATTTGATTTTGTGTGGTGAATTCATTCATCTAATGTGTTTTTGATGAACATGTGGATAATGGAAATAAAGCCCTATCAGTGTTAGAATGCATGGCAATTGGATTTCAGTCAATGTTTGATTAAATGTAATAATGAAATGTTAAAACTGTTCCAGTGGTTTCAAAAGACAGTGACTGTGCGTATGAGTACTGGGGTGATGGTAACTTTAGTCATTTTATTAAGAAATAAATATTTTTCTCGCCGTGCTTGGACTCAGTTGATTGATGTTTTTAGAAATAACCTTTCTGGCTCTGGAGAAAACCCTTGCACATGGTGCCAGGAGGCAGGGTTAAACAGGTTAGTTGTACTGCTACACTTGAGAAGGTTCCTCCACCTAACAAATCCCACTTTAAGCCTCGGTGCCACCGCTGCCAAAACATTCACAGCATAATCAGTTGTGCAATCTAATAAAACAGCAAGCAGAGCAGGTGCAGGCTCAGCCAGCATTTTCATATTTTCATCTCTGGGGATTTCTGGATGTGATATATTTAACCAGTTGTTGTGCCAACAGCACCTTCAGTTTTCATTAGTATTTGACTCCTCCCATAGATATTTATTTGTTTGTATTGTATTTGTATTTTTTGTATTTCCTTCTGATATCTGTACCTGAGCTGAGGTAACGCAAAAATTTCCCCGTCGTGGGATCAATAAAGTCTTATTTTATATTGACAGTTGACACTGTCACACACTCCTGACACCTTTTAATTCTGCTGCTTTTTGTTCTTAGTAATATATCTGAATATACTTGAATCAAGATATAGGCCTGTGTTCCTGAACTCACAGTACACACACTACTAACATATGATTTATAAAATATGATCCTGGAAGAGAATATAAAGTATTCAAAATAGGTCAACCTTAAACATAACAAAGTCCAGCAGGAAAGGAAGCTGAGAGATTACTGAAAGAGAAGTAAAGAAAAACACAGTGTAATGAAGGCAGCATGGTGTTAAATAAGGTGTTTGATCATTCTGGTTTATCAAACGTAGAGTACTTGCTACTTTTTCAGTTACTAATAGTTTTTATTGAACATTGCAATGAGCAAAGCTGCTGAAATAAACAACAGAGAGCATCAGTTCAGGCTTACGTTTTTCTTTTACAATATTAATTCATCCATCCATCCATTCGCTTCCGCTTATCCTTTTCAGGGTCGCGGAGGGCGCTGGAGCCTATCCCAGCTGTCATCGGGCGAGAGGCGGGGTACACCCTGGACAGGTCGCCAGTCTGTCGCAGGGCCAACACACAGGGACAGACAACCATTCACACTCACATTCACTCGCACATTCACACCTAGTGGCAATTTGGATTATCCAATTAACCTATCCCCACAAATATTAATTCATTTAACATTTATTTTTACTTCTGGTAGTTTATGCACAGTTTTCCAGTACTACAGTTTTATGTGTAATGAAGTGTTTTGTTTTCATGCTGTTGTATAAATTTCTCCACCACATTAAAGACAAACTGATAAGCATGTTTTGATGGACTGCTGTGTTATAGAGGCAGACCTCATGTCAATGTCAATAATAACCAGTGATTATAACGAAAACTTTGGAGAAAACCATCAATTGTTTATTGTTTCTGCACAACACTGACCTAAAGGGGGCAGCAACACATGTTTAATGCGTATGGCCTGCCGAGAAACTCAGAAGAAGAAGAAGAACAAGCTAACATTGGCTTGTGCTAACGCGTCTCTGGCTGTGTTTAGTACATTTTCTGTGGAGACAGGATGGCTGAGAAGAAGCTTCACGGAGACTTTAGTAGAAACATACTGGTAGGTTAGAACCACCGTGTCAGGCCTTGATAAAGGGGCCAGGTTGTGACTGCGAACCCATTGTGTGGAGTACGGTCTTAGCAGCGGCTGTGCTATCTACTAAGCTAGCTTAAACGAAGGCTTCTTTTAACTTTAAAGTATAATTTAACGAACCTGCCAGTCGTAAAATAACCCGAGTGGTAGCCATCACATTTAAATGGAAGAAAATAAATAATGTGTTCTTTTATTTTTATTAAAAGGTCTATTTGTTTTTCTTATGTTTACCACCAAACATGAATATTCGTGCATGTTGATGACGTAGCGTCCCTGAGTGCACAGTAATTATTGGTTTTACATCCTCACTTCAAACACGCAGCAGGTCTTGAACATAATTGGTATTAGCTTAAAGTGTCCTCAAAGTAGGTCGTGTGGTATGAGTCTCCTACTCCAGTTTACCCATCTTCCCTCATAATGTGTCCAGAACTGAGGTCCCCGCTCGGGATATAGAAGCTCCAGACTTCACGTGGGAGGATATGATACAGCAGTAATGGGTCCAAGGAAGAAGTCTAATAAATTCCACGCTTTGGTGGGCAGCAGTGGGGAAGATCTTGTGCAAAGACTCAGTGAGCCCAAAGACTACATCAATGAGCTGTCCCATGAAGTCCTCTGTCATATATTCAGGTATGCTGCGCTCAGGCTACACTTATCATTTGTCGTATTTACTATGCGTTGTAGAGACCAGTGTGTTGGCTCATTATGCCAGTCAGTATTGGTACCTTTGACTGCCACACACCCACTGGAAAACAAGATAACGTTTGGTCCATGATGGTGACTGTATGTCAAAGAGAACAAGACTGTGGACAAGAATGGACGTAGACTGGGTGGAAAGAGAAGAATGTAACCTGTTAATGTTGCGTAGATGGAAATAGGCAGAACGGTACACCTACGGCTTCCGTTAGGCAAAGTCAAGCTGTATAATTCAAGCACGGTCTGAGACTAAGTCAGCAGCTCATCTGCATATGTTATTACAGCTCTTACTTCTGGAGCCTTACTGCAGATTTCTCGCTGTGTAAAACAAACCGCGGTGGCTGGAACAGCTGCAAAGTTCGCTTTTCTTTTCTTCATGTCGGAGTTTGTTGATCGGAAGCTTCGATGAAGGACTCCCGCTCGCTTTTCCCAGTAAAAGTTTTAATGGTGATCACAGGAACAGCTTCTGAGATTTTAAACATCGTTGTCTTGTTTGTAGGTACCTGCCCATGAAGGATATCATGTGTATGGAATGTTTATCTAGAAAGCTTCGAGAAGCAGTAACTCTGTACCTGCGAGTGGTCAAGGTGGTGGACCTGTGTGCTGGTCACTGGTGGGAGTATATGCCTTCAGGTACAGTACAACCAGTCTGCCTTTCACCAACATACAACAAAGAGCGTGCTATGGTACCCTTTTTTTGGCATTGCCGTTCCCAAATATGAATTCTGATGTTGTCAGTTTTAATAATGAATGTATCGAGCCTAAGCTCCAGGTCAGGCTGAGAGTTTAGTGGTGTTTTTACTGGCCTGCAAAAATCTTTTATTTTTATATCTTAAAATTTTAAGATATTTACTTAATAACAGTAACTCTATAAAATAATGGTCCTGAATGTTACAAACGGCCCATGTTTCCTTTTAGACTCACTCCTGTTTTGCTGTGTAACTTCTGGTGATGTTTCAGGTCATATTTATGCAGAGTGTTTTTCACCTCCAAGTAAGTTTTAACACCAAAACACAAAGAGCTTTGGTTAGCAGGAGGTCCTGGACGTGTCTAAGTCATACTCTGACAGTGCAATAACATGTGGAGACCCTTAAACACAGAACGGGATAGAGATGCATGTTCAAGCCTTGCAACTTTAAAACTAAAATGAGCAAAAATATCTTTGCTCATATTTCTAATACAGTGGAACGCCGACTTACGAAATGAATTCGTTCCCGAGGGTCTTTCGTTAGTCGAAGCACCCATCGCTCCTTTGGAGTGAACGACAGGCTTTAGGCTACTTGCTAACTGCAACAACAATACGTCGTTCAAGTGGAACAGCGAAGCGCAAATACGAAAGCCAAGAGGGCTGTCACATGATTCGGAAGGCATTGTGGGCTCAGCCAATCAGAGCCGGCGGATTTTGTTACGCAGGCCCGTAACACGGGCAGAAATATTGGCGTTCAGTCCCTGCATAACTTGAATTTTTCGTTAAATGGGGCATTTGTAAGTCAGGGTTCCACTGTACTTTTAACGACTTAGGTTTTTTTCACCTTCTGTTTATATGTGTGTAAATGCGTCCATAGTAACCGGTTTATGCTGCAACCCCCGGGCTTTTGAAACATTGAAAAAAAGGGATTTATTTATGTTTGTTGTGCTTTATCTTTAGGCTTTACAGATAGCAGCTTTTTGCTCCTATTGAAGAAGATGCCAGATCTGGAGCAGCTGTATGGTCTCCACCCACGATACCTGGAAAGGAGACGAATCCGTGGTTTTGAGGCGTTCAGTATTCCAGGAGTCCTGGAGGCTCTGCAAGCCTGCCCAAATCTGCTGGTGGGTAAACAGTATGTGACTGATCTGCTGTGTATTAAATAATTAACACGTGTTTTATGTTCTTTATTTGTTGCTACATTCTCTGACCTGGTAGACTGATGATATGTGTAAAGGCCCTTTGCTGTAGCTAGCGCACGCCGGGTCCCATTTGAAAGAGCCTTAAGGTGTAATCGTTGAGTTACGTTTGCAGTTACCTTCGCTGATGTCATTTCAGGGTGTTGAGACTTCCCACCTGGAGCTGGTGGAAGCCATTTGGAACTACATGCCCCAGGTTCACGTTCTCGGAAAGTTCCGCAACCGTAACGGAGCATTTCCCATTCCCGCTGAGAACAAACTCACCGTCCCCATAAATGCCAAGATCCAGACCCTCCATCTGGTGGGTGAGTACAACATAATGACACAGACTTGGTCCAAATACATCAGAGCTACTATCCAAAATTCTGGATGTAAGTCGGCGTCGTGTCTGCTGTTGTGTAGATGTGTGGTTGTTAAAAAGAACAGAAGGATAATCTTAAGGTCTAAAGTATCTGTGTCCTTTTATATTTACCAACCCAGGTGTGAATGTTCCCGAGATCCCCTGCGTGTCCATGCTACGGCACCTTTACCTGAAGTGGGTCCGCCTTACCAAACCACAGCCGTTTAAGGACTTTCTGTGTGTGAGCCTAAGGACCTTTGTTATGCGCAACTGTGCAGGGCCGACCAACTCTCTCAAATACGTTCCCCTGATTACCGGCTTGGCTTCAGCCCGGAACCTCGAGCAGCTGGAGCTGGTACGAGTTCCCTTCTTGGGAGGGCTGATTCAGCACGTGGTGGAGGACAGCTGGAGATCAGGTGAGCAGCTGTTTGTAGACACTGCTGCACTTTCAGTGCATCTTTAAATCACACTGTTGTTCAGTAGGATTGATTCATGCATGGCTTTGCTGTTGTTGTTTTAATGCCTGCGTGTTAGAATTTACATGTTCATGAGTGTCACATGGAAATGAATCACATTACCTGGAAACAATCGTTAACCCTTTAAAACCAGAACCATGAAATTACTACCAGAAATCTTTATTTTTTGATGATGGAGTGTTTGTTGAACCTTTAGACAAAATATATATAGAAATATGTCACATTTTAATCTGCATATATGAGTATTTGTATCACATTTGCTCCATAAGCGATATTTTTGCAGTGGCGTCATTAAAAATGTTTTTTTGAGGGTAAAATAAAAAAGCTACACTGACGATGCAGAAGTCTCAAAAACACATGGATCACATACGATACGCTCGGCTTTGAAGGGTTAAACTCGCAGCCCACGTCACCCCTACTGTGGCGTGAAGAATGTAACGCAGTTTGGACCCCGAGGTGACTTTTGTCGTTCGATTGAATATGGTGACAATACGAGCAGAGAGTCCCAACATGCTGAGGTTGTGTTCGCTCAGTGACACACTAGTGCGCACACTTATGTCTGCAGTTTTATTTAGTTAAACACCACACAGTGACAGAGCTGCTGCCACATGTCTGCACAGGCAGAGAGCACCAGTGTGTTCATTGGGTCGTTCAATGAAAGGCTCCAGTTAACAGGGAGGAAAAAGATGTCTTGTTATACAATATTTGAAATTTAAAACAAAACATTTTCAGAAATCTTTGTTTTCTTGTTTGTTTTCGTGCTGCTTGAACAGTAAAGTGACCGCGACCCTGACGCAGCTTGTTTTCGTCTGTGTTTTATAGCAAAGAGTCTTTCAGGTGTTTTCACTCGTTTGTGTCCGAGCTGTTCAAGAGTCTGTGGATTTACATGACGTGTCCCTACGTTTGTCTTCAGCACTTCAAACACTACTTCACTTCTGTACTGTAGTAATATTTTGCTGTTTGTTTTGATGTTGACGGCGTATCCAGGAGGATTTCGGAACCTCCACACCATTGCGTTTGGAGCCTGTAAGAATGCCCTGGAGGTGGACTTGGGCTACCTCATCATAACTGCTGCTCGCAGGTACCTGCTTACGAACAGTGCTGTGTGAGAGGGATTACAGAATCAGGACATTCTGCTGCATATTTCATAGCTTCAGTGTTCAGATGTGGTTAAAACATAAACAGTAGAGTAAGACGCCAGAAATAACTCAGAATAATATGTGCACCAGGGCAGTGACATTAACAGGTTTGTGACACATTTGACACGATTGGATTATTTGATGTTTGCATGAAGATGCAGGCGTTGCTGAAATTCTCACTTCCTTCTGTGTTTTGTATCAGGCTTCACGAGCTGCGTATCCAGCCTTCACTGACGAAAGATGGAGTCTTCTCAGCTCTCAAGATGGCTGAGCTGGAGTTTCCCCAGTTTGAGACTCTTCATCTGGGTTATGTGGATGAGTTTCTGCTGCAGTGTTAGTGCTTCCTCTCAAATATCTTTTGCTTTGATGAAAAGGCGATAAGCAGCTGACGAAGCCTTAAACCAAGAGGAGAATGAATAGTAACTCTGTAATAAAGCCCCATGTTCAGTACACTGATGATGGAAACGAGGCTTTTCCTGCTTTTATTTAAACTCAGGTAAAATGAGCCATTCGGAGCTGGTGAAATATGGGCTGGCGGATGTTATCGAGAACCCAGGAATCATCACTGATATTGGGATCAAGGTGGTGAATGAGGTGTTCACCAATATTAAATACCTGCTAATCTACAACTGTCCTCACCTCCACAACCCTCACCACTGGATTACTGGTACATTTTTGGTTTTGGTGAATAATAACAAAACAGCAGAGACAAATGCAGCCTTTATTATGCTGCAGTGTTTTTCCCTCTCACATCATTGGAAAAGTATAGTGTTGTCATGCATTTGGACCATGCTGTCCCCGTTTCTGTCTGCAGATCAGTCCAGATGGAGCCGTCTGGTTGATCTCACTCTGGTTCGCTGTCACGCCATCAAGCTGGAGTCTTTTTCCCAGTTTGTAGAGTTGCTGCCCAGTCTGGAGTTCATCTGTCTGGACCAAATGTTTCGAGAACCACCCAAGGTACGTTTGTTATGGTCGCTTTCTCGAAACGAATCATCCCAGAGACGCGTCGTCTTCAAAGGGAGCAGATTTCAAAAGAACTGCATGGCAAGTGTGTCAGGCTCTTTACAGAGGATCCTGCACTGGTGCATTCATGCAGTGCATCAGTGTGACTGCCGTGCTCTTAATGAACCCGAGTAGCTGGACTCATTTGTACGTGTTAGTCCTGTGCACACAGGGATTTAGTCGTTATCACCTCACAGCAACAATTTGTAATCGTTTGTGTGTTTGTGTGTGCGCACCTGTGTGTTAGGGCTGTGCCAGGGTGGGTCTGAGTGCAGGAACTGGGATCGGTGTGTCCTCAGCACTCGTCAGCAACCAGAACTCAAACAATGACAATGAAGACCACCATCACCACAATGAGCCAAACATGCCTCCCCCACCCATCAACAACATAAACAACCAACGGCGGCGGCAGCAGCAGCAACACGATGGCAAGTCTCACTGGCTTTAATAATTAAATACCAACAATTGTATTAAAATAAACGTCATATGTTTTTAATAATGCTGATGGCCCACAAGTTGGATGTCGGTTAGAAAATGAGGAGGAGTTCTGGAGTAAGTTGGATGAAGCGGTGGAGTGTTCCCAGAGTGGACGGAGTCGTGGTTGGAGCAGTGCTAAAGGACACATGTGCTGGATGGAGATGGCTATGAACACATACTTCAGAAGAGGAGGAACACTGAGTAACATAAGACTAGACGCGCATAGGTAGATTATATCTTATGCAGATGGAGGAACCTGAACGAGACTGGAGAGTACACAGTGGTGTCATGGGCCATGAAGTGGTAAAGGAAACTGTCAGGGAGGTGTTTGGTGTTTCCTCTGAGCAGAGGAAGGAGGACGAGGAGACTTGGTGCTGGATGATGGAATGAGAGAGTACAAGAAAGTATTTAAAAGAAGAGATTTGCAAAGAAAAAGTGTGATGGTTAAGAAGACCACAGTAGACATGAGCACTAGGAAAAGGGTGTGTAGTTCGTGGTGTGTGAGGGTGGACACTAAGAAAGAAGAGAAGGATGTGCAGCAGATTTGGTTTATTAAGGATAAAGACGAAATGTTAAAATGAGGAAAGTGTGTGTGTTGAGAAGACAGGAGTGCTGACACACAGCTTTTCTTCTCTGCCTGAGCGCTTAATGCACTACAACATGACTTTTTCACACATTCATACCAGCTTTGTTTTCTGTGCTTAAGTGCTTTCTAGCTAACGTTTATACACGTTGATGGATGAGTCACAGAGGAACTTGAGGCTGGTATCCTGCTCAAGGATGTTTAGCATGCAGACTGGAGCAAACGGGGATCGAACTTTACAATTAATAGTTTCATGGCTGTAGCGATACCTCGTGAGCTACAGCCAGGACTGACTGAGGAACAACCCCCTGTGAGCAAGCACTTGGCAACAGCGGGAAGGATAAACTCCCTTTTAACAGGAAGAAACCTTTAGCAGAACTGGGATCAGGGAAGGGCAGCCATCTAGTCCAGCCCTAACTATATGCTTTAGCAAAAAGGAAAGTTTGAAGCCTAATCTTGAAAGTAGAGATAGTGTCTGTCTCCTGAATCCAAACTGGAAGCTGGTTCCACAGAAGAGGGGCCTGAAAACTGAAGGCTCTGCCTCCCATTCTACTTTTAAATACTCTAGGAACAACAAGTAGGCCTGCAGAGCGAGAGCGAAGTGCTCTAATAGGGTGATATGGTACTACAAGGTCATTAAGATAAGATGGGGCCTGATTATTTAAGACCTTGTATGTGAGGAGCAGGATTTTGAATTCTGGATTTAACAGGAAGCCAAAACAGGAGAAATCTGCTCTCTCTTTCTAGTCCCTGTCAGGACTCTGGCTGCAGCATTGTGGAGCAGCTAATAAAAGCATGAACTAGTTTTTCAGTGTCCTCTGAGACAGGATATTTCTGATGTTGGAGACATTGCGCAAGAAACCATACTTTTTAAAAAATAGAATAAAATATGTGCATTGAAGGACATGTCCTGGTCAAAAATGACTCCAAGGTTCCTCACAGCGTTACTGGAGGCCAAGGTAATGCCATCCAGAGTAAGAACCTGCTTAGAGACCATATTTCTAAGCTTTTCAGGGCCGAGTACAATAACCATATCAGCAAATGCAAGCCCTGATATGAATCCTGTGACAGTTTGACTGTGTGCTTTGTACTTATCGATATAATGTGAGAACGATTAAACCTACCGTGCTGGGATAGTGCCTCGGACTGAATCATTCTTTGTTGCATTAATTTAAGTCAGACTAGAGAAGTGGTTGAAATTCTCAGTGAGGGAGTGCTGTGAGTTATTCATACATGCCTTTCCTGTGTTTACAGAGTCATGTGTATCATGTGTAAACATGATTAGTAAAGTTACACCAATACTCACCATGACCTAAAAAATGCTGAACCAGTCTGGCTGTTTAAACAGATGCTGTCTTGTTTCCGTCGCTGATCCGTTGTGGGTGAAAGTCTCAGTCTGCAGTCGCTTAGTTGGAGCTTGGGGGGACAGTCATGCATGTTTTCATCCCTCACTCTTTTTGTTCCAACGCAGCTGTAGGTTGACAGGGCGCAGCGCGTCACACACGGCGTGGAAATGTTTTTCAACCTGTGGTTCTGGCATAGTGCGACCTTTAACCTTCACTTCTTCAGTTATATAAAGTATTTTACTTCGTACGCTGTCGTAGAAGATGATGGACGTAATGTTGAGTTACAGAACTAGCGCTTGTTTTTACAGCACCAGCAGAAGTAAATGGAGTGGAGGAAGAAGATGAAGAGGATGAAGACGAGGTAAAAATGTTCTGTATTTCACCCTGTGAGACCCAACCCATCACAAATAGCCAGAGATAACAGATGTTTATTAACCCTGATAACAAAGCCCATAGAATGTTTTTGCTACATCATGTTGAGTATGATATAGTTCTATGATATAGTTCTATGATATATTTCTATAATATAGTTCTATGATATAGTTCTGTGATGTATTTCTATGATATAGTTCTATGATATAGTTCTGTGATGTAGTTCTGTGATGTAGTTCTATGATATAGTTCTGTGATGTAGTTCTGTGATGTAGTTCTGTGATGTAGTTCTGTGATGTAGTTCTATGATATAGTTCTATGATGTAGTTCTGTGATGTAGTTCTGTGATGTAGTTCTGTGATATAGTTCTGTGATGTAGTTCTGTGATGTATTTCTATGATATAGTTCTGTGATGTAGTTCTGTGATGTAGTTCTGTGATGTAGTTCTGTGATGTAGTTCTGTGATATATATTTTGTATGGTTGGGTGTTTTTGGCGAATTGTTGTTAACAACAATGTTCACTTTAGACAAAAAGAGTTTGGAAATAATGACAAGTATTGATCATGTTGATGAGACGGAGGTCTCAGAAACGCACGTGTCAAATATGATAGATTGTAGGGCTGATAGTCAGGGTTGGGTTCTGATATGAGTGTTAACTTTCTGGGAAGGAGAACATGGACGTTGAGCCTCAGATCGAGCTGAAGGAAGCAGAGGCTGAAGAAGGCGACATGGCTCCGGGGCCCAGTCACCAGGCTCCAGCATCACAGCCACCTGATGAGGAACAAGCAGGTCCGACGTTGGTCTTTCACTGAACAAAGCAAGCAGTGTTTGGAAAAATGAAGGTATAAATGACATGTCTTGCATACACTTTGCACATTAATATTTGATTTTAATTCCAGGTCCCAGTGGTTTAGTCCAGCAGTGCAGATCAGCTTGTGCCAACGTGCCCAAACCTTCACAGGTCATCTCGGACTCGGACAGCGAGGAAGAGGAAGGCCTTGTTTCCAGGTTAATGCCACCTTCATGTTTGGAGCAGCCGGCCTCATGTACAAAAGGTGATGCACGATACGGCTCACAGCCAGAAGGCACCAGCAAGTGCTTGATGATTGGATCGTGAGATGGTGGACAGACATTCAGGATGTGTTTTGATTCAAGCGTCTTTCTTCATGTATCAGTCCGATATTCTTAATTTGATTGTAATTATGACGGCTTAAAAACTGGCTGCTGGTGTCGAGGTTTGTAAAGGGTGTGTTTCGTCTCCAGGTAAAGGAAAGACTCCGCTGAGGAGGGGCAACAGTGTGGCTATATCCATGGCAGTCGCTGATCAGCCAAAGACTCACGCTGCAGAGAACAGCTGTGAGAAGAGCTGCCAGGTGACCAGTGAACAGATTAAGGCCGACATGAAGGCTGCTACTGAGAGCAGCAGGAGGAGCAGCGGTAAAGGAACTACTACTGAGGCTGTGGAGGCCGCGGCAAGACCAGGAGCTAGCGGGACATCAGAGGATACTCCAGCATCAAGGACTGGAGTAAGGACAATGACCGGCTCATTGGTCAGAGTTGGACCTGCAGGAGCCACATCGGGCCATGCGGGTGGATGTAGGAGCGTGGTGATGGATGCCACCCATGGAACAGCCCCTGACAGAGCTGCGAGTGGCAGAGAGGGCGCAGAGCGACCCTCTGTCCCTCTGAGTTCTGGTCCTGCCAGTGTGGACAGAGTGGAGCCCAGAGGTGGTGCTGTAAAAAATGATCCCAGGAGACCAGGACCTCAGACTGCTCAGGGGAAGAGGCAGCCTTCCTCTGCTGCGAGCTCAGGATCACAGCAGGAGAACTTTGTTCCAAGGCGACCTTTAACCCGATCGTGCACCCGCACGTCCTCTGTGCCGTTGGTCTCAGAGACAGGTAAGACTGGAACAACAGGAATCCAGCTTCTCAGGAGTGAAACTTAAAGCTTTTCTTTCTTCTATTCATGGCTCCGTGCAGATGTTAGTATACATCAGGCTCAGTACATCGCTGTGTTTAAAACCTCTGTGAAGTTGTTTGTGATTCGGTTGCTATTTACTTTTGTTCACTCAGAACAAAATCTGTCACACATGTTAACATGGCCACGCTGATCCAGACATCAGGCAGCATGTGAGAGGTAGATGTGCAACGAATATGAAGATCAGAAGGAGAATCTTTTAGTTTTGGTTGCAGTAGGTCGGGAGGTGGAGCAGGTCATCCACTGATCAGAAGGTCGGTGGTTCGATCCCAGTCTGTGTCCTTGGGCCAGATACTGAGCCAAGTTTCTCTCCGACCATCAGAGTCTGTGTGTGAGTGTTAGCTGGTGCTTGGATGAATGTTGTGCTACGAAGCTGATTATTAGAGACTGAAGAATTAATTAATGGCAGGACTTCTTTGAGCAGTTTTGTAGGAATGGGGTCTAAAAGACACGTTGATGGTTTGGAGGAAGTAATTATTGAAGTTAACTCAGAAAGATCGACTGGAGAAAAAGAGTCTGACTTAACATCAGTGGTGCTAAGAGCAGCTGTAGATAATATTACATCTGTGGGATGATTATTGGTCATTTTTCTCTAATGGTTCAAATGTTATTCATGAAGTCGTTACTAGTTAAGGTTAGAGGGATGGTTGGCCCGACAGAGCTCTGACTGTCAGCCTGGCTACAGAGCTGAAGAGAAACCTGGGGTTGTTCTGATTGTCACAGGAGCTGCAGGAGCTGCAGGATCCACAGTCCAACCTAACGAGGATGTGAAATTATTAACAAGATCATTCAGAAGCTAAGCTGAGAAATTTGCCTCAAAAGTGATACGAGTGCGTACGATACGATCCACAAGTTTCTACAGTGATTTGGCTTTTAAGGAATTACATCCGCACGCACACGAACTTTGAGCAGACAGTTTTTGACAAACCTCTACATTCAAACCTGAATAAATGGACTCACGCGTGTCCACGTGGGGTTTTAAAACAAGTTTTACTTTGCCGCTTCAGCTGCACAAATGGAAGCTGTGTTCAGGTTCCTGTGTACAGCTGGGACATCGAGGCTTCCTCTTTGTTGCAGAGCAGCTCTGCTGGGAAACAGATTTACCAAATGTAGTAAATGTTCTGTATAAGTTCTCAGTGACGTTGATCTCACAGTCAGAGGAAGTTTTCTTCTTTTAAATTGGTGCCACGGGTTTGTCTGCTGGCGGCTGAGGTACAAAGCAGTGTTACAGCCACATTAGCAATAAAAATTGTATTGAGCATTTTAAGAAAAAAGTCTGAACGCTGTTTTGAGGAAAAAAGTGGAAATCTACTTGGAGGAAAAAGTGAAAATGTGCAGATTACATTGTTGTTTCCACGGCTGCTGCACCGTCAGACACGCTCCGTGCAGAGGAAACAAACTGATCGGCCTCCTTGTGATACAGCCTCTTTATTGCAGGAGTGTGTGACCATCCAGCCTTTTCATGTTGTACAAGTCCACTCTCCCACGTTTGTGGGGTTTTCCATCTGACCTGATTCACCATCTCACAGCAGTGTCTTTTCAGCCTCTTTGCAGGCAGGTGTGTTTAACCTTGGACTCTGTTATTTTGTGTAGATCTTTCCAGAGCCAGGCCTCGAATGGCAGTGAGGAGGAAACGAATGGCTGACAAATCAACCAGCACTTCGGACCCGGTGACTGAGGACGACCATGTGCAGGTACGTGTGCGCTCGGACACAAACACGGGGACTGGCACTTTACTCTGTGATCCAAAGAAAAGCACACAGATGTTTTTGTCCTTGGTTCCTTTCTGGTTAAAGTTTGGTCAAATGGTTCTGCAGTGTGTTTTTATCAAAGATGTACTGAGATGGTTTTGCTTGTATAGATTTTGTCTCTGAAGAGCAAGAACCTGGTGGGAATCACTCTGACCAACTGTGGAATCACTGACCTGGTCCTTAAAGACTGCCCCAAAATGATGTTCATTCACGGTACTCATATTTGATAATTAACTTACATTAATGTTTTGTTCTGCCAAAAACTAAAAACATAAGGTGTGTGCTATCAGAGTGCTTCTAGTCTTTAGTTACTTTTTAACATTTAAAATGAACTGCAGTAGATGTAACTGCAGTAGATGTAACTGCAGTAGATGTGACTGCTGCTACTTTTCTGAGTGTTCGTGCTGCACATGAGCTGTAAAATGTTCTTGCATCTCCCGAGGTTCTTATATTCTGCGTTTGAGAAACGAATTTGTCTGTAAATGAGTCACAAAATTGTCAGTGCTGGTCACTGCATGTTCAAAACAATTAGTCTTCACTCTTGTTTGTTAAGAGATCATGTTTAGGCCAAACAGTGGGAAGGAAAAACTCCCTTTTAACAGGAAGAAACCTCCAGCAGAACCAGGCTCAGGGAGGGGTGGGGCCATCTGCTGTGATTGGTTGGGGTGAGAGAAGGAAGACAGGATAAAGACATGCTGTGGAAGAGAGACAGAGGTTAATAATAACTCATGATTAAATGCAGAGAGGTGTACAGGCGCTCTGTGAAGCACCCAGGAGCCCAGACCTCCTGTGGAGGATTCAGGGTCACCTGGTCCAGCCCTAACTATATGCTTTAGCAAAAAGGAAAGTTTGAAGCCTAATCTTGAAAGTAGAGATAGTGTCTGTCTCCTGAATCCAAACTGGAAGCTGGTTCCACAGAAGAGGGGCCTGAAAACTGAAGGCTCTGCCTCCCATTCTACTTTTAAATACTCTAGGAACAACAAGTCAACACTAACTAGTTTTTTAGCTTCAATCTGAGATGAATGTTTTTAATTTTTGGCAGATTGTGCAAATACAAGAAGTCATTACTAACTTTTGTACTTTTTAAAAATCAAATTGTCGTGTTTCAAACGCTCCAAAGTGCCCGCGACATCTTTGGTTATGCTGAGTTGGAAGGTCTCGAGTAATCAGCGTCTTTGTGTGTTTACACTCTACAGCTACCAGATGCCGCGTGTTAAAGCACCTGAGAGTAGAAAGTGCCCCCATAGTAAACAGATTTGACTACGCTCAGTGTAAGAAGCTAGACATGGAACAGGTCCTGGATCAGATCCTGAGAATGCCCCCTGAGAGGAATCGCATAATCTACATGCGTCCTATGCATCAGGTTGGTGACCTTTGGTCATTAGAAATCTTAACTGCTGGTGTATAAAATGTTGTAATGTCGCAATACTGCAACAAAAAGCACTTTTCCTGTGGCCGGGGTGTCAGACTCACTTCACATGGCGAGCCACATACAGCCACTTCGATCTTACAAAAAGCTTCAGCAAAGACAGAAACTGTAAAAAATAAAGGTTTTTACTGTAGTCGTAAAAAAGCAGGACTGTGCTACAGTGGAAAGTGAAAAACAAACTTGTTAATTACTTTGTGTTGTATGAATGGCAATGATGGAGGTTTTTACCTGTGGGAAAAACTATAAACTTATACAGATGCAGTCGAATGTTCTGCTTGTTTGTGATGAGCAGATCAAACAAGTTGAGCACTATAACTTCATGCAGAGCCTGAGCCATGGCTCTGTGCTGCACACATCTCTGCCATTCACAGACTGTATGGAGTTTATTTTATAGACTACAAGAAAGCGAGAAATGTATGAAAAATAAGAGAAAGGTACACATTGGGCAACATGTGTTATCTACTTACTGCTACTATTACCAGGGAGAACACAGGTGAGGTGTTTGAAACGTTTTGTCCCCCACAATGGGAAAAGGATCAAAATAAAAATGGGGATCACTTTATTCTGCTGGGCGAATGTGGCCCGTGGGCTGTGTTTGACACCCCGGCTCTTCAGACCTTTGGTTGTGCCTGTAAAGCTGTTGACAGCAGATATAACTGTGCTTGCTGAAAACAGCTGGAACATCTGGCTACATAAAAGAGAAGCTCTCAGACTCAGACATGTTCTCTCTGCTAAAATCACGATAACGTTAAACAAGATGAAGATAAACAAATGTTCGTCTCATTTTCCAGACACTTCTATGTGAAACACTCAGTGTAATTCTGTCTGTCTCATGTTGTCAGATTGACTCGGTAGCATTGGAGCGCCAGCTGTTCCAGGGGCCGTATCCTTACCACATCGCTATAGTGCACGAATTCAGCAACCCGCCAAATATACGCAACAAAGTTCGCATTCGCAGTTGGATGGACACCATAGCTAACATCAGCCAGTGAGTAGTGTCACATGCAACATTACACAAGACAGCAGTGGGCTGCTGTGTGTGTGCGTGGACGTGTCTGTGTGTGCGTGGGTGGATGTGGACGCGTCTGTGCGTGGATGTGGGTGCGTCTGTGCGTGGGTGCGTCTGAGCGTGGATGTGGATGCGTCTGTGCGTGCGTGGGTGGGTGCGTGTGTGCGTGCGTACATGTGTCCGTGCGTGGGTGTGGGGCCTTTGATGGTAGTGTTTCGTCAGCATAACAGCTGCTGTGGACTTCAGTAACACATTTGCTTATAGGGCCACTGATCTGTTATAGTCACACGTGTTACATGAACAGGGTTGTGTTGCTGCTTTTATTTACCAAACTTCAGAAAACTGAAGGGTTCTTGTACAGATGTAGATGAAGCAGGTACTAGCAGCCAGCAGCTGGACGATGATCCGGGTGATCTGGATGTTGGACTCCTTCATGGGGCTGCAGTGGGACATGGTCTGAACCGAGGGCATCCCAGGAGGTAATAACGGTGCAGACGACAGGGCGGTCGAGCCCTCTTACCTGCTGGGACAAAGTGTCCCTCAGCCCTCTGTTCGAGGTGTCCATCTGCATGAATGAAGGGGAGTCAGACGTTAGGTGTGTGAAGCAGGGGTCCCCCCTTCTTTACCTGCACAGATGCTACCTGGCACTGCTCCATGCACAAGTTTGGCATGATTGATCGATCGATTGAATCTGCAGTGATAACTGTCCCCAAGAACCGCCTCACCTCTCTTTTGGTCTTGGGATACAGGCTGTTGTTTTCTCCGCCTGAGGACGTCTTCAGAGTGGTACCCCAAATACTGCACCTCCATCTGTCCAACGGCACACTTCTTCAGGTTGGCTGTGAGCCCTACCTGCTCCAGAGGTTTTAGAACAGTGGCCAATCGCTGGAGGCGGCGGGGCCTCACGAGAAGGCCCTGCCATCTCCTCCTCCCCAAAGCCGGCGTCGCACGACCTCGTGTCACCACTGAGTACAGCTCAGACACTACAAGCCCCGCCCACAAGCTTCCACTAAAGGTTTTTAAAGCGCATCTCTCAATCCCAATCCGTCGACGCCGTTCAGAGATGCTGCAGCCTTTACTGCGTTTTGCCCTTGTATTTATTTGTAGTGGCACTATGGGATATTTGTGTATGTCCCCATGCACGCACCTAACCTCCACCTGCTCTGCCTCCACCAATGGCCCTGGCTGAACCAGGGTCTGCGTGCAGCCCTATTCCATCCCCATATACCCTCTTGGCACCTTACCAGTACGTCCCTCCTGGACCGGTGGAAGGTGTTGGAGGGCTGGTGCCCCACCTGTCCCACCTCCATCAGCAGGCACTCCTGGCGCTGGTGTCCCGGCCGCCCACACCTCCAGCACTTCCGCTTCAGCATTTGCGAGGCTCCCTGCGAGTTAGGACATCGCCTTTAGTTGGTGGAAGGTGCGGGGCGATGGTGGCGATGGTGGCGAGCGAGTTAGAGGCTGGCAGTCGTGGCAGCTTCTCCACAGCCAGCACGGTTGACGTAGAGCCCCGACCAGCTGTGGCTGCTCCAAGGGTGACCCGGCCACTATGTCAGGTTTGCACTCGGCCTGGATCCACCACTGTCTGCATGGTGGTTAGATCCACCAGCATCGTGGCCACTACCTCTACTGGCTGTACTGGTTGCAGGCCCAACACATGCACACTGTTGCTCTGTTTTATTTTAAGCTTTTTTCCAAGTTTGCTCTGTGCAGGACTCGTTCCTGCTGCAGCTCGCTCCTCCGGGTCCAGCTGGCTCCTGAAATAGCAGGAAATTATCACCAAATCATTCCCACCTGTGCTGCCAGCCTCCTGGCACTGCCCCCGAACCCTACTGCACCACCACTCTGCAGTGGAGCTGCAGACCACATCCCCACCACAGATGGCTGTGGCCTATACTGTGTCCACGCGCTTAAAACAAGCGTGACTGGTTATTCTCAGCACAGACGTTAATGAGCAAGTTTCAAACAAGAAAGAGCAAAACGAAACAAAAATGGAACAGTGGTCATTAGTAAGGGAGTTATGTACTGTCTATAGAGTCACTGCTCTTTATGAAGCCAAATTTCAGTTTTTCATATATGTGTGTTTGTCTCTAACAGAGAGCTAATAAAGTACGAGTTCTTCCCAGAAGCCACCAGGACAGAAGAGGATGTGAAAAAGTTTCCCAGATACCCCTGGGGCCGAGACATCTACACACTGGAGGGTAACGTGTTTACGTCACATCGCTTGTTGAATTTTTTTTCATAAGTGCTTGCTTATATTCTGCCTCCTCTGGGAGTCGAGGTTTGTTTTTGGTCAGTGACGTTATGGAAGGAAGGATCTGTTTGGTGTAGTTTCACACTGAGCCGGGCTCAGGTGGGAGGAAAGGTGCACCGCTCTAAACGTCACTGTTTTATCATCTCTGATCTTGTTTCTGTGTGGATGTAAATGTGAGAAAAGTGATGGCGAGTCTGTAGTGTATTGATTGTTACTGGCCATCTACAGATGGTTTTCACTGCCTCACCCAGCTGATCATTCCTGGGTCAGCTGACTGCTTGCTCTACCTTTGCAGCCACACTGATAAAATCCACCCTGGATGTAGAAACTTCTCTTCCTTGTTTGAATAGCAGTGACTTATTTACTACACTGGTGAACTAGCGCACTGAAGGAGTTACTGACAGGCTAGTTCTTAAGCTCCTCATCAAACACACACTACCGCTCAAACGTTTTACAAAAAAAGTTTTTCCAGTTTTTATTGAAAATCATACAGTTTAATGTCTCATTGCATTTTGAAATGAAAGCATAGGACAAATAAGAAGTTAGAGTGAAAAAACTATCAAAATCAGTTTATAGACCAAATATATTCTGACTCATCAAAGTCGCCCCCTGTGATATAACAGCTGAACACAGCCGTGGCTTCTTTCTACAACACAAATCAAATCTTCTCCCACATCTGGAGCAGATGTTCCCATGAATGTGGACCTTGTAGCTGCTTTGCTTTCGCTCTTCTGTCCAGTTCAAACCAGCTCGATGGGTTTAGGTCTGGAGACTGTGCCGGACCTCCATGTTTCCAAGCTCATCTTGTTCTTTGTTCCTGAGGTGGTTCTGCCACAGCTTGGACTGTGTGGGGTCTTTATCCTGCTGTAGGATGAAGCCCTGACCAACTCGGTGCATGTAGGAAGTAACAGCAGCAGCTTTCAAGGCTGATCAGCCTCCGTTGCTGCAGAACAGATTTAAAATGTTTACCCGTGTTGTCCCTGAAAAAGGCCTTTTTGTATAATTGTGAAATGTACATTATTTTACAGTTTTGGTGACCTTACCTTTGTTTTAAACCGCTGGCAGCTCAACACTTACCTTTGTACCATTTCAAGCTGTTCACTGGACTTGAACGACTGCAACAAATAACTGTATAACTGTTCTCAGACGTTTGACTGGTAGTGCATGTTCTCACCATCAACTCTTTGTGATGTCACTGCTCAGGATTGGTGGATGGAGCGCCCTACAGCATGATAACAGACTTCCCTTGGCTCAGGACCCTGAGAGCAGCGGATCCTAACGGCTATTCCCGCTACGACTTTGAAGACGATGAAAGCAGTGAGTGCGTCAGTCTGTCAGCAGTTTCTCCGTGCGGCTGCTCTCTGTACTCAAACGGTTTTCTCTCCTGTGTTAGCCACTATCTACGCCCCACGGCGCAAAGGACAGCTGTCGGCTGACATCTGCATGGAGACCATTGGGGAAGAGATCTCGGAGCGGCGGCAGAGCAAAAGAGGAGTGTTTCAGAGAGTAGTGGTCCTCTTCCTTCATCACTGTGATACTCCAGGCGAACCCGTGGATGACGACTACATCTAGAAACCAAAGACCGAGAACCAGAAGGATGTCAGCCTCGACGCTCGGGCTTCTGACTGAAAACACTTGGTTTTATTAAAAAATGAGAAAGTTGGTTTCCTGTTGAAAGCTGCAGGTCAGCACTGACATGCACATAATATTTAATGACTCTTCAGTAGCATTACGGAGGAACAGCAGAGTCTAAGGCTGCTCACAAGGGGGCGCTAATGAGCTGGACAGTGAAACGTGGACACTGTGGGGAGAGGGTGATGATGATGTTTCATTTGGCTCACACCGAAGGCCGACTCTTTTCAATTCTTTGAAAAAATACAAGAACATGCCTTCAATCTTTATTTGGGGGATTTGATAAGCTCGAGATCTGTGCTGGTTTTCTCTTTTATCATACACGACTCTGAACGTATGGTAACTCATTAATTCCAAGAGTAAATAAAAAAGGGTCAAACATGTGACGTTGTTGATTTTGTTCCAAATAAAGGCTCGAGTCCTCCTGCCTTCGCTAGCAGCATTGTCTGCACGACTGCAGTTTTCTGTCGCACTGCAGTTGGGAAGCGTTCCCGTGTCGCTGTTTGTCGAGTTTGTTTCATCAGAAAGCAGAATAAGCAGAGACCTGTTTGTTGCTGAAGGATATGTAAAACAACTTGATGGTTGACCGTCAGTCACCTCTGCACCTTTTGAAGCTCCTCTGTCGGAGCTACAGTCGCATCGTGTGATTGAGTGAGAATATAGATATGTAGCTCTTAATGTTGACCTGACGTATTCACATTGCACACTCGGAGCTAACTCTGTGTTGTCAGAACCAATCAGAGGGCCCGTCTCCTAGCATCCTTCTGTGGCACATCTAAAGTTGTGCTGATATAAGCTGAGAGTTACACAACAGCTGATGTTCTCAGGCCCAGCAGCTAGTCGTTCATTCGTAATCCTTTGGCTTCGTGGATGCTGAACGTGGACTTTGTTAAAGGATTAAGGTCGTCTGGCCTCGTACGGTCGGGCCGCTTCTGTTTTCCTAGCCCGACTCTGCTCCACACGTCCTTGGTGTTTGTGGTCTTTCTGCTGTGAAATGCGGCCCCTCCCCGACGTCTCCCTGTGCCGATGTGCTTCAGTGACTCGTCTTCTGCTCGTCCTCTGCTTTACAGACTGTTCAGCTCGGCTTTGTGTGAACTTTGAACTAACTTACTAATTTAACCACCCAGCAAGTTTGTTTCATTGTTCATCCACCTTTCCACTGTCTGCTTCTTATCCAGTGTTGGGCTGCAGGAGCAGTCGTCTAAACAGGAGACCAGGACCTCCCTCTCCACCTCCTCCAGGTCATCTGGGGAGACGCCAACGTGTCTTTCAGCTGACTTGGGAATCAGTGCATCCTCGACTTTTATTTTCACTTATTTTGAACCAGCTGTCCTAATCATCCCCGCACCGTCCTGATGATATCCACCTAAAAATGAGCCGCTTTGGTTTGAAGTGTAGTTCTGCAGAGCTGTCGCGCTTATACTCTCACAGCTGTTTTAGTCTCCAGTTCATTAGTGAAACATTACGTTTCCAGCTGTGTTGGTCAGTCTTCTGAGAGCTGCTGGCATCTATAACGACTGGCTGCTCGTCGAGTTCGTTCTGATCAAGTTACCACTCAAATACATTTATGAAATCAATAGTTCTTAGAGAAATATCCATATTTACTGTGTTTCCAGTTATACAGTTACAGGAGAGCCAGTGGGTGACACAAACCAGAGCTCTGGCAGCTGTGGAGACATGGCAGGTATACCTGCATATTTCATCCCATTTCTGGCTCCGCTAATCGCATCTCTTCCTGCTTTGACAAGCAAGATGGAGTCTTCCATGTTTCCAGTGAATGTGACTCCTATCCTGCTTTCAGTCAGTGTAAACACAGGACTGTGTCTCCCGCCTCCGTCGAGCCTGCACTTCCTGCTGCTGCTGTGGGCTTCTTGTGACATAGACCAGCGTCGATGCTCTGCAGCACGGGGCACTCGCTCCAGGCCAGATAGCTGCCTGCTGGACCTCACACTGGCTGTGTCACTGTCCATGCTTCCTTCTTTGTCTTTTATTAGGTACAAGCACTACTTTTGTAATTCTGACCCTTTGAAAAACTGATACAGAGTCTTTGTTTATCAATAAAACGGCCCTTTGGTGTCATTTTCCTAAAACGTTCCAGGGAATCCAGCCGTCACTTTCATCTAAAGTCACTTAGCCATAGCTACAAGAGAAAAGGGGGTAACAGTTACAGAGGACGGGAGGCCTGCATTAAGAGATTTTAGGTAGTGAACAAATTTGGAGTATTATTGGCAAAAATGCAACATTACATTAAAATGACTCATTTATAATACAGCCCATCTCAGAGTGTCACTCATATACGAGTGCTGTGAAATGTTAGCTTTGTGTAGCAAATACTTCTCAAGATATGTTTAAATGTTCTGTTGACTCGCTTTCAGTGCTTTGAGATCCATATTTGAACACGACTGTGGTAAAAACTGCTGAAGACAAAGGCCTGAGTCAGTCATGACCTGTAGTCTGGGACGGCACAACGTGTGAGTGTTTGAACGCACAATATAACAAACTTTAGGTTGGAACGCACAGATTTGATTGACAATAATTTTATGTGACAATGATGCAACAAGTGACAAAGATATTAGCAGACGCACTCATTTCAATCCAAACTCTTCCAGATCGTAGAATAACGGAGTTGAATGGTTTTTGTTTCTGAAACCTGCTTCGTTCTGTTTCTGAAGCGTTCAGATGCTGTGGTTCAAAGTTTATATGCTGCTTTTCACAACTGCTCGACTTCACAGAGATGTTTTTGTTCTTTTCAGTTTGAGTTGGTATAGTTTTAAATAATGTAACTCGATCTGTT